>NC_081414.1:560439064-560743730 GCF_030272615.1 Cryptomeria japonica | reverse complement strand
ATCTTATAGGTCTTCAAACAAAGGTAAAATTTGCATGTCCAGTTTGTGGTCCAAAGATGAAATCTTGTCATTCAAAAAGCTTAGGAAAGTAGGTGTTTGATGAGTATAGGCACTTCCTCCACAAAAATCGTAAGTATCAAAATACTGAAAAACATCTTTTCAATGGGAAAGGAGAGACTACATCAAAGCCATGAACAATGACACCTCACCTATGGAAGTTGGAATATAATAGAATTAATCGTCAAGGTAATGTCATTCCATCTAATGGTTTATGTTTGGCATTTTTATTTTTCTATCATGTTTTGTTTACTGATGATGTAATTGATGATCATGAAGGTCATCAAGGCATGGATGACCACCTTCCAAAGGGACTAAAAAGTTATCCCAGAAAATTTAGTAGGTTGCCCTACTACGAGAAGCTACAAATTGTGCATTTGTTTGATACTATGCATATTGGAAAGAATATAACGAAGACATTATGGAAAATATTGGATGGAAAGCGTGACAAAGAAAAAATTGTCAAAATTTGTAGTGACATTCAGGAATCCAATCATGTAATGAAAAATGTCATTCAATCAAATAGCGATGGAGACCAGATTAATATAAGTGTCTTTCCTTGGTTATTAACGGAGCATCAAAGCAATGCTATAAAAGAAGTCATACGAAAAATTCGATTTCCCATAGGATTTGCTACGAACATAGACAATCTCATATCAAAGAAAAGTGAATTTGGGTCAGGGATGAAAATGCATGTTTGACATACCTTCATTGAGGTAATTCATTCTCTTGTGTATTTACTATATATTTATATATTGTGCAAGTACCTTTCATTTTATTATGTTAGAAAATAATGAAACGATCATTTTATAATTGTTGTAGTAATTTCTACCTCTATCTCTCTCAAACCACTTCGACAATAATGTCAAGCAAGTCATATATGATCTTGGAAAATACATGAGGTAAGTAGTGATGTTTGTTCAATTTGTTGTATAGATATTATATTTGTGATTTGTTTTACTTGTTTTGTAATATATTGTATATTATTTTGTAAAGTCTCGTTTATATATTTTTGCATCTTGAATCTCTTGTAGGTGGTTGTCATCTAAAGAAATCCATAAAGAAGATATAAAATATTGGAAGAGAAAAATTCCTCATCTAATGTGTGAAATGCAAAAGTGTCTACTTTCAAATTTTTTCAATGCACAAGAACACTACCTCATACACCAAGTTGAGGAGATTGAATTGTGTGGACCTATACACACTAGGTCAATGTGGATGGTTGAGAGGAACTTAAAAATTTTAAAGGCTTTGGTTCGACAAAGAGCACATCCTGAGGGTTCTATGGTGGAGGGATATATGGTATACCAGACTATGGTGTATATTACTGAATATCTTCCTAAGTTTGTAGCAAAGATTCACGTAGATCGCATTTTGGATCCCAACCCCATTAACAAATTCAAATGGGAGTACTTGATGGGGAAAGGTAGATTGAGGAAAGTGAGAGGTAATTATAAGATGTTATTGTAGTTAATTAATTCTTAATCTTCAAAATAAATCTGTTGTAAGTCATCTATTTATTTTTTGTACAGTTGGTCGAGAGTGGGATGCATTACATTTGTATATTGCAAACAATCTTGATTGGATGACAGTATGGATTGAACGATGTCAACATTCTGGTCGCACATTAACATGGGAAGGTGTGTCTTTATTGGTTAAAGAAGCTCATCGTAATGGAGATTCCAATGTTACGCAAAGAGAATTTGATTTAGCATATGGTTTAAGAGATAAACAGGTATGTATAAATTTATTAATCACCCATATGTTTATCAACTCACGATGCAATAATTTTTACATGTTTGACATATTGCAAGTCAAACACCACAACGCTATGTGCTTCAATGGTCATAAATTTCACATCAAAAAGTTGGATGACACAAAGAAAACTTGTAATTTTGGGATAACTACAGTCTTTGAGGTGACCAATATTTCATCTAGAAATGGCATACATCCTAAAGAGTCTCAAAATCGATACTATGGCATTTTGGATGATATATTTGAGTGTGACTTTAATTCCTTCAAATTAGTTTTGTTTGTCATCAAATGGTACAGACTACGACTGAATAAAAATAATCCTGATAGAATTGTTATTGAACATGATAATGGATTTACAATGATTAATACAAGGTCGTTTTAGCCAGTTGGGGATGAGCCCTATGTTCTTCCAAGCCAATGTGAGCAGGTATTTTACTCAGAGGTTCCACATAAACCTGGTTGGTCATTTGTTGTTAGACATGATCCAAGAGGAAGGCAGATAAAGTATAATGTGATGGAAGAAGAAGATACCAAAGAAGTAGAAGATGATGTAGATGATGATCACGATCGACAGTTAGTCGATGATGTTCCTGATAGAAATGTTCACGAAGAAGAAAAAGTTGATGATGATGTTGTTGTTGTTGATGATTATGATGACGATGACGATGACAATGATGATCATGATGGTCATGATGATGAGTTGGATGAAGAATAAGATCAATGACATGAATGAAATGTATGAGGTATGCAATTAGTATATTATCTATTTAATATTGATTTCTTGATAGAAATTTATTTGACTTATATGGTTACATAATTAATTCATTATGTGGAGTGTTTATTAGCTATGTGATGGATGGTGATTTATGATATATATTTGATGGATTACATGTTTATGATGATACATATGTGATGCTTATGATGCTTATGATACATATGTATTTAATGTTTATCAAATTATAAATGTAATGCTTATGATGTTCAATTGTTGGTGCTGATTTCATGTATATATTTTGTGTGGTACTGCCACCCTTGGTGGAAATAGGTAATTGACTACAAACATCATCAACCCTTTAGTTGAGGATCCTGCACAGTCTACATAAAGTAAAGGTAAAAAATAAAAAAATATACAATGATTATGATGACTGTATATTGTTCATGTTGTGTATTATGTAATTTTTAGTATATGTATCATGTAATTTTTAGCTAACATAAGATAATTAAATTACATATGCAAGAACCTGAACTCCTTTGACGAGGATCTTGCACAGCCTCATGGATCGACGTGTATAAGTCAATACACCCTATAGAAATAGTTTATTTTTAAAAAATTACTAGGAAAACAAACTTTCTCGGTTTTTCAAACCTCAACATTAGCAGCAAATCTATTATAGTTATCAACACTTGAGGCCCTAGTTGGACTTATTCAAATTTTAATCTCAATATCAACTTTAGGGCCGACTTCTTCATCAACATTACCCTCGTTTGTAAAATATCTCTCTCATTACTAGCTAACTCTCTCATTTGATGGAGTGCAAGTATCACCGAATAGGTATTTGTCAGATGTGTCTTCCTCGAGTGAGGGAAATGCAGGAATAGAAGATGAAAGTGAGACATGTAGTAGATCTAAAATAGTGAGATCAACTAGAGGTCAAAAGACTAGAAGAAAATTCAATAAACGCATGGAATTTTTCCTTGCTCAAGGGGGGTCATGTTCTTACGATGATGAGACCAAAGGCGACATCGAGGTGCCCTTGAGGTACAAACATCTATAGAAATAATGGGTACCCAAGGAACTTCCTCCAATAAACACTGATTTTTGTGTTAACGAGAGGATATATTGCATAACACCTTCGTCATTACATGGTTTGGGCCTATTTTCCATGGACGGTATAAAATTTGTTACAACAAAGTTGCTGAATTGATGGAGTAATCACTAGAGTCACCAGTACACAAGTTAGTGCCTAACTTGTGTGGATGAGATGAATAGGTTACCGGTATAGTGCATCATCGGTAAGGAAAAGATGTCAATTGGTAAGTGATGTGTTGACATGGAAAAGTCAGATCAACCAAGTGAGTGGTTGTCAGCCTACAAAGATTATGACTAGTGAACAAGCGAGATGAACAAGGTGCTTGAGATATTGTTTATGATGAAGAGGTTGAATGTTATCTAAATCACATCAACATAGGAGGTGAAGGATTAATAGGTCACCGATATGTTGTAAGGTTGCAGTACAACAAGACTCCCACTGGATGAAGATGCAGTCACCAAGTGAAGAGACGACTAACAAGTGAATGTGCCCACACCGGATCGCATGTGCCTGTTTGAAGATATGTTGTACAAACATGGAAGTCGCATGAGTGCATTGTAGGATGTAGATGATAAGGTATCACTCCACTGATAAGTGGAACTTATATCCTAATATGCATAGTGTGCATCATAGTTCCATAAGAAAATGAAGATGAGGTAAAGGCAAGTGTTTGAAGGATCACACCAGATCTATCGATGAGTCAAAGGAATGCCTCGAGTGCATGAAATCAGGGATATGCACTAGACTGGCCGAGAAGGCATTTTGAGATGTCGGTATAGATGAAGAGTGATGAGTTTGTCACTTTGACAAACTGATGGAGATATGGTTCGAGCTGATCAGGAGGAAGGCAAGATTGAACAGATGCAGAAAGAGGAAAATGGCCTGATTGAAGATGGAGTCTGTGGAAGGTTGATGACATGGTGTCATCAAGATTGATTACTGGTATGTAAGTCCACTGGTAATATGGACAAGGTGTAGATGCAAAAGACTCCCCATCTGATGAAGTTGTGCACAATGCAGGTTAGCAAGAGTGTTGACCGATTGTGTAGTCCACCAGAAGGGAAGCAGAGTGCAAGGTTGATGACAGACTGGTTTGAGGGTTTAACCGGCACGGTTAGTATGCCAATAGATGAACCTAGTAATGGAGTTGGTCGGTGATCCAATCCATACTGACATAGTGGCTCAAGTAGAGGTGGCTGTCGACGTGGATGCCATGAAGAGATGAGGTGGCAAGCATGCAGAGGTTGGTGATGTGCCGTGTAGAGATAGATGTCTCTACTATTGTACACTTAATATGGATCCCGTGATTTGTGGATCGGATCAGAAGAGTGCGGCTTGAGGAAGAATGTATGATAGAGACAAATTAGAGAGTTGTTGGCGCTTGGATCTAAGCAAGAAGACCAGATTGTGAGAAGACCTCGACAAGGAAACAATAGAAAAATTAATGGAAAATTGACATAGGCAGGTCGAGAGACGAGGTCATGGTTGCTAAGATTATAAGATGTGTATTGGAAGGCATGTTAATGGCAGAGATGTACAGGTTGCTATCTGGGATATTAGATCAGACAAGATCTGATTGGATTTGGTTTGCCTCAAGGTAAGTGAGGAAACCCTAACCGCTCAAAGTTTGAATTGGTTTTTGGCGGGAAAACCAGGCTATAAATATGCAAGCCAAAGACATTGATAGTGCTATTGAATGAGAGAGTAGTGATACAAAAGAAAGGAAGATAGTGTTGCGAGGTGATCAAGTGTTACATTTGAGAGAAAATCAGTCATGTACTCAACGAGTATCTGAGGAGAGACTAAGTGTGAGGGATAACTAGGTTGAAGTGTTCAACTGATAGCAGTGCAGAACCGATAGTGTCCATACAGACAGAGCAGAAGTGAAGGAAGTTGTAGAGAAGGCAGACATAGAACCGATAGAGTATAGTACCAATAAAGAGTAGAGCGGTGAGGAGGAGATCCAGCAGAGAAGAACAGAGGAGAGGTGAACCAGTAGAGTTTACCAGTAATGCAAAAACAGATGAGAGCAGTAGAAGAGTGAACCAATGTAGCAGAGAAGGTGTCTCACCGGGAGAAGGAAGTTGTGTGCAGAGGTTGAAAAACTCTTTTGTAACTAGGATATTACTTTTGTATTTGAATGTTTATTGTGATCACTGAGTTGTAGCTCGGTGTAGGGGTTGTAGCTCCTTTGGGTTGTAGCCCATAAATCAGTTAGGGGTTGGTGCTCCTTGCGTCGATTCCCTAAATTAGGGGTTGATGCCCTAAATTAGGGGTTGTAGCTCCTTCGGTTGTAGCCCTAAACATTGTAACAAAAATTCATTGTGAGGCAGGATTGGAGCAGTAGGCTCCAACAGCATTGCTCACAGAGGTTTTTCCCATCTTGGGTTTTCCTCATATATACTGGTGTTATGTGTTGTCTCTTTGAGTGTGTTTGCATTTGAGTTGGTCTCCCCACTAACCGGTAAGTCTACATTGTGTTAGATCCCCTAACCGGTATGCTCACATAGAATAATTAGAAGGGAAAAGTTTGAGAACCACTGATTCACCCCCCTCTCAGTGGTGCATTGTGTCTAACAGATATACCATTTTATTAATAAGTTTTTTTGCTAAGTCTATTGGTTTCATTTTGCTAACGTTTTTTATATTTTTTTTTTATCACAGGGTGACATGGATCCGTCACATAGCACAGACAAGGATGTAGGTCCTGACACTTCTACTGAGAAGGTAAACCTCATTGTAATTGTACAAATTAGATAGAAGCGAATTGTTACGTTATTATGTTCTTTTCTTGAGTGTTTTAGAGTAATTGATAGTTTGAATAATATTCTTGTCACAAATGGATGTTCGGGGAAAGGGAAAGGGACCTACAGTACCTCAGCACCTCTATAGGGATGTGGACTCAACAGTATTATGTGATGATGACATCGCATTTACCACAAACCCTATAGAAATGATGAAAAATTCTGTTAGAAAAATTAATAGAGAGATTCTTGCTTTGGCATCCATGAGCCCTTAGACCGATGAAATAAAAGAGAGGGTGCAACAATTGATGTGGACAACACAAAACTTGCAAGTAAGCAGTAATGAAAGCTTTAATTATAACAAAAATTCAATAATGGTTTATATTTTATTCTCTTTTATGTCATTAACTAAAATATGTACGTGTTGTTTTTATAGGATTTTATGCGTCCTCCTCAACCTGGTGGCCATGATCAGGGTATTTCAAGTAGTTCAAGTGATGACCATGTTCTATACATTAAAACTACTCCTTCTTTGGACTTATGAACTTGTTTTTTTAATGCTAGTGTTATTGATCATATATTTATTATGTAGTTGATGCAGAGGGATCTAGTTGATGCTCTTCATGACTGATCATTCATACCTTAGGGCAACAAACCCCCTTACACATCCCTTCACTTGTTCTCAACAAACCCCCAACACATTCTTTCTCTAGTTCCTTGACTTGGATCAACCTCTCACTTCATCACTTATAACTTTTGAGAGCTTCATATTGTGATTTGTTCTTCACTGTCAACTCACCTCTCACTATATGATACTCTCTCCTTTTAAAGCTTGTCACATTCTACTTGAGCTCACATTCTACTTGATCTCAACTTTCAACAAGACAAGTTACATCTTCAAGCAACTCCATGTTAGCCTTAACATTGTGAAAATACCAATTATTTCAACCATCATACCTTAACATATACTTACCCCTATCCTCCAAGAGTGTTCTTTCACTATCCTCATCTCATTAATGTCTGCTCCAACTGCCCAAGAACTCATAATCTGCACTTACTCATAGAATCCTTACAAATTCCAAAACTGCAAAATAAGGAACCCAAACTACCATTCATTGTGACTATCATAATCAAATAAATAGATTGAAACTTTCTTGGCTTATCACTTTGAGCACCGAAAACACATCATACTTGATACTATCTCAGACATATTAGATCTTCAAACATAGTTTGCAACCCATAAACACTTTACTCATGCCATTTTTAGTACCTCAACACCTTAGGATAAATGTCCATCATACTAGGGAAGGTTATTTAGAGTTGTTTCAACCTTATTTAATCAACACAGTCCTATTTCAACCTATTGGACATCACTCAACAAAACAATATGGTTTGTTGTCCCAAAACAGGGAAAAATTTGTCTTGGTCTACTAGGGCACTAGTTTTCTTGACATTTGTACAACCATTCAACATAAAAACAATTGAATATGAAAGATACTTGAGTTGACAATATGAAAGATACTTGAGTTGATTAAAACAAGTGGCAGGGTCAGGAGAGCCAGAGCAGATAATTGTTTCTTGCTCTGGCTCTGCTGACCCTGCCACTTGTTTTAATCTGCACAAGAATACTCAAACACAACTACAAAACTCCATTTATGTTAGCATCTAAATCATTTATATACAGGAAATTCTGATTTACCATATTCCCTAAGAGGGTATTGCAGCCTGTTACTCTCTTAAATTATTTTACCTATTCCAAAGATATTATAACGTAAGAGATAATCCAGGCTACAGTATTCTCCCAGATAATAAAGTCTAAAATCAGAGTCTTGTTATTGAGAGATAATGACATTTCCTATGGATCATCAAAAAAGGAAATCTTTCATGTATCTATTCAGCATATTTACCAGTTTACCGCATAAACAACTACTTCATGTCGAAAGAGAAGAATTTCTTTCAGTCGTTTCTTGGTGATTTCTCCACAGAATGCCATCTGCCTTTTGACACTTTTAAGCCTGATTATGGTATCCATGTGATACAATATTCTGAACAAAACATGCCGCTTTCTAAAATGCTAAAGTTCAGTAGTCTTTTTTAGGCCCTTGTGAAACTTGACCTTTTGTGATACCACTGAGTAATAATTATTTGTCAAGCCTCTTCTTGGGAAACTCCAATTAAGGGATAACTTATTGCTGACGTTTCCCATTTAACTCATTAAACGGTGAGTGTGTTTTGATTTCTGAATTTGCCGTATTACAACTATCACTATATCCTCCCTTTTGATTTCGCCAATGCTATCTTTAGAGAGTTTGTACTTAGAAATGACTCTTCGCACCAGTTTCCTTAAAAACAATCATTAAACAATCAACCATTTATTTATGACTGAGTCGCATGTGCTGCTATACTTAAATGCCCGTTTAAAATGCTTATCTACAGGACAATCCTCCTTGAGGTGAAATCTTTCCTAATAATATCAGTTATTACATATGACGGATTAATCAATATCTTGTCCGGCCTTAGGCTTATAATATCTTTCTTTATCTTCGCCGTCTGATGCATAAAACCATCGGGTAATGGAAAGGAACCCTGTTTCAAAAAACTCCATATTTTTGTCCACTACTTTAAATGATGAGGGGAGTAGTTCCAAACTACCAATCTCAGTTAATCTTAGATTGCCATTATGCATTCCTGAGATATAATATATGTTCCGCATGTGAAGAATTGTAGAATTTTGGAATGAACATTAGCGAAAATTGAAAATCGAAAGGGGTTAACACACTGGGTAAAAGAAAATACCATATATATATATATATGTAATAAAAGGAAACAGTTCACTAAAGAATATGTGAGAATGTTAAATCCGAACATATTATAGGCTTCTATATATATATAAACATATAACATGTATAGCAATATATATATATATAACAACAGAGCAAGACCAAACAGAACATATGTAAATATATATTCTTATATGTGTACTTATATATGCTGATTATACACACATATGAATATATATTAACATATAAAGTGGTACTATCCTAAGAAGCTTTAAAATTCTTCTATGAATGAGAAAATAAAGCTGCGATAATCCATACTACAATCCAGACCTAGGAGAGAGGGAATCGGGTTCCTAGAGAGTGCAGAAGAAAAGTGACGAAGTGAGAGCTATTTGTAATTCATTGCAAATGACACCTATCTACAGGGCTTACCCATCCCAGGCTTAATCTTCAATAACACTATATAACACTTGTATTTGAAAGGCCATCTACCCCAAGATTGGCTAGTCTATCAGTTATTGTGTTTCCCTCCCTATATATATGATTAATATTAGTTAGTTCAAAATATTTGATCAAGTCCAGAACTCTCATCAGCTCTGCCTCTATTTTCCAATTTGAGGATGACTTGGTTCTTACTGCATTTACAATCAGGCCCGAATCCCCTTCAATTTCTAGTTTTTTTAATTTTAACTCCTTTGCTAATAACAGTCCTTCTCTAAGAGCTTGGATTTCTGCCATATTATTAGTGGTGACTCCTATAGGTCTGTGCATACTATCCAATATCTTACCATCATCTTGGTGTATAACACATCCAATGCCTGCCATTCCCGGATTTCCACGTGAGGCTCCATCAAAATTTAGTTTATGCCAACCTTTATGTGGTGGTTCCCATTTTGTGTTTTCCCTTAATTTCAAAGTTTGCACCCCTCCCTGTCCAATATGTTGAGGAATGATAAGTCCTGTCCATTTTGATCTGAGTTTTTCATCCCATCTTGAGAGCTTAATATTCCTAGTTTGTAGATTCCTTAATTTATTATTAGCCTTCTCTACTATCGCTGCCTCAATTTTGCTAATTAGAGATTCTACCGTCATGTGTTTATCTTTAAAAATTCTTCTATTTCTTTCCTTCCATATTTCCCAAATTAGTATGGCTGGAGCAATTTTCCATATTAGTGAATATGCCCCATTTGAGTGAGGAGGCTGCCAGCTTTGTAACCATTCGGATGTGTCATTTGACCTTGGTGTCTGCCATCCCAGACTCATACCCAGCCAATCCCAACATTTTTGACTTACCTTGCAATTCAATAATAGATGGTCTGTGTTTTCTTCCCCTTCTTCACACAGGGGACATCTATTTGGACCCAAGAATCCTAGTTTGGAGAACCAGTCTGAGGTGAGAATTCTTTTTCGTGATGCTGCCCAGGTAAACATACCTGCTTTGGGAAGGCCAAGACTATTCCAGCATAAGTTCATTGGGATTATCAAGTTAGATGTATTTTGTCTCGCTTTTAGAAGGGCATAGCCTTCTTTCACTCTATAAGTTCCAGAGGAACTTCCAGCCCAAACTAGTCTATCACTCCCATTATGAAGTGCCAAGTGTCTATTGATAAGATTGTTCCATAAGGTATTCCGATCCCCAATTGGTAAGTTCAGATCTTCTAAAGATTTCCATTCCCAGCCTAAGGTCGGGTCATGTTGTGGAAGGCTTATGTAGTCTTTTACATAAATGCCTCTACGCTCCTTACATGTTTTAATGGTGTCTTCACTATTCCCTAAAGTCTCAAGAGCTGGATAGCCCCCCCATGAGTCTTCCCAAAAGAGTGCATCCGTACAATTTGCTAGATTCCAAGTAAGGGAATTTTTTATTAGTCCTCTACATTTCAGCATAAAATTCTAGACCTTGGATCCTTTTGGAGGGCTTTCAGTTCTAAAGATGCAATCTGGGTTATCATTTATAAGATACTTTGCTTTGAGAATTTTCACCCATTTTAGACTAGGTTCGGAGAAAAGCTTCCAAACTAGTTTAGCCCCTAGAGCCATATTTTGATTTTCCAAATCTTTGATCCCTACCCCACCTTTGTTAGTTGGCTGACTTATCTTATCCCAAGCAACCATGGCAAACTGCTTTTTCCCTGGCGATCCATTCCAGAAGAAGCTTCTCATTTTTCGGATTATGTCTAACCTTGCTCCTTTGGGAAGTTGTTGACATGACATTGGATATATAGGTATGGCTGATAAGACAACCTTTAGTAGCATCGTTCTTCCTATCGAGGACAGAAATCTATTTTTCCATGAGCTCAATCTTTGATCCATCATTTCTAAGATGTTCTTCCATGCAAAGTTTTTGCTTTTTCCTTTGTCTATTGGGATCCCTAAGTATTTGCATGGAAGCTTCCCTTTTGAAAATCCCAAAATTTGGCTTATTTTTGCTTCAATGTTACACAGAGTGTTAAAAAAGAATATTTCTAACTTACCTATATTAATCTCATGTCCTGATGCCAAAGCATACCTTGTGAGGATTAGTTTGAAAGTTATTTCTTCTCTCCTTTCCACACTTCCTAGGAGCATTGTATCATCCGCAAATTGTTGATGGGTAATTGCTTCCACCCCTCCTGATATCTTAATTCCTTTGAGTGTCTAGTCAATTCTTGCCCTCGTTATGGATCTACCAAGAGCCTCAGCCATGATTATAAATAGGAAGGGGGAAATTGGGTCCCCCTGTCTGATTCCTCTAGATATCTCAAAAAAACCAACAGGGGAGCCATTTATAAGGATTGACATACGAGGAGTAGATATGCATTCATATACCAAGTTAATCCATTGTCTAGAGAAGTCGAAAGATTCAAGGCATTTGCATAGAAATCTCCAGTCTACCCTGTCATAAGCCTTCTTGATATCCAATTTTACCATCATTGTCGATTTGCGATTCTGTTGTAGCGAATGAATGGCTTCTTGAGCAATAATAATCCCGTCAAAAATGGATCTGCCCGGGACAAAGCCTGTTTTCTCTTCAAAAATAATGTCTGGGAGAATTAGTTTAAGTCTATTAGCTAATGTTTTGGTTAAAATTTTATAAATAGTATTACATAAGGATATAGGTCTAAACTCCTCAAATCTACTGGAGTTTTCCTTTTTAGGGATCAAGGCTATAAATGTGTTATTAATTTCTTTTAATATGCTTCCTGAATTTCTAACAACCTCTAATGCTTCCACCACCTCTCGTCCAATAATATGCCAACACTTTTGGAAAAAAAAAGCTGGGAAACCATCCGGTCCAGGGGCTTTGTCTGAATTAAGTTGCCATAGGGCTCTTTTGATTTTTGTTTCCGAAAATTTTTCATTCAACATTTTATTCTGGCTAGCTGTAATTATCTTGGGAATATTCCTGAGAAAGAGGGATTGAATCCTAGTTTGTGAAGATACTGAACTGAATATTTTTTCAAAGTAGTTTTGTCCTTCTTGTGCTATGTCTATTGGATTTTCCAGCATGGTTCCACTATCATTAATAGTTTTAGAAATATGGTTGGTGCTTCTTCTTGCTTTTGTACAATTATGAAAGAATTTTGTATTCTTATCCCCATCTTGGAGCCAGTTTTCCCTTTATTTTTGTTTCCAAAATATCTCTTCCTTTGTTAACACATCCTCATATTTCTTCAAGAGCTCTTTTTCTTTCATATAACTATTCTGATCCATTCCTATTCTAAATACCTGCTCATTGAGGTCAGCAATCTCTTTTTCTAGTTCAGATTTTGAATCAAAGATATTTCCAAATTCTTCCCTATTCCATTTCAACAACATTCTTTTTACATATTTTAATTTGCTTGCGAGACAGAACATTTTAGATCCTTGAAACTCACCTTCTTCCCACCATTTTGAAATTAAATCATAGAATTTGGGATCTTGCATCCACATCTTCTCGAATTTAAAGGGACATCTAATTGGCATTGCATCTTCTTCTATGCTCGACCTGACTGGAAAATGATCAGATCCTGAGGAAGGAAGTATTGAAGCCGTAAGGTTAAAGGGAAAATTGGATAAGTTGCCCTTAAACATAAACCTATCTAGTCTTTCTGCAATTTGAGTAAATCCTAATCTTCTATTATTCCAGGTGTAAACACCATTATTTTGTTGCTATGTCAGTCAAATTATGTTGATTTACCCAATTGCGAAAGGCTTTAAGAGATTGAGGTTCCCTGTGAATCCCCCCCTTTTTTTCTGAAAGATTCAAGATTGAATTAAAATCTCCACCTATAATGAGATTGTTATTGGCGATTAGTTCTATTTGGGAAGTGATTTCACTCCACACTCTATGTTTATCAATATCCAAGGTAGGGCCATATATATTTATAATAAAGAATGAGAGATTACTGTGGTGACTATTAACTCTACCCATAATCCAATTTCTATTCCCTGCCATAGGCTGTAGCACAATTTTACTAAGATTCCATATTATTCCCAAGCCTCCCGAAGCTCCTTGAGCTTCAATATGTTCAAGTTTTAAGCTCCCTATCCTTTTTCGAAAGTTCTCCACTTCCTCAAAACCCATTTTAGTTTCCTGTAGGAATATGATGTCCTGTTTCCATGAGAAAATACAACGTCTAATTAGACGCTGTTTGTTAGGGGCCTTCATGCCCCTAACATTCTAGGTTGTGATCTTCATTGGTTGGTGGGAAGGCTCTTCCCCTTCCCAGCTTCAAAGAATTTGGTCAGCTTGCCCTGATCCTTGGCTTTACCATCCTATATTCTTAATTCGTTCAACGATTTCCTACCTCGATTCTTGGGCTCTTTGACACAATCCGGAGACTTTCCCTGGATAAATAGTTTTAACACCAAGGTGGGTTAGGTGTTTAAGATTAGGATTAATGGTTGTGTCCTCCAAGTTTGCTGAAGTTGGTGGGAAGGTCTGATTAAGGTTATCAAGTTCTAGGTTTTCTTTATTAATACCATCCATGTCTTCCTCATCCATAGTGGATAGGAGTTCCTGAATGAGGAAGCATCGCTCCTCAATTTCTGCCGGAGAGAGATTTTCTTCTATGTTGTTATCTATGATCCTCATTGTTGTCTCCATGTTTGATACTCTAATATCTAGTTCATCCTCTTTTGATCTAGTTTTGTCTACCTTGGCCTTTCCACTAGGAGATGGAGCCCCATTACTAACCTCCTGTTCTAACAAGATTTTTGATAGTTCCTCTTGTGCTTCATTTTTTAATGACTTTGCCTCGTTAATTATATTTTTGAGATTGTTAATATCTCTGATAGGGCTCTTCTCAGTTGGAGGATGATTGTGTCCTCTTGAACTAGAGCTTAGGACCATCTGGGGAGAAACAAGAACATTATTATTAGTAGTTAATGCACTGTTTTCATCCCGATTCTCCCTTACAGGTATCGCCCTTTCTTGGCTCAATGATTCCTTCACCCAAATGTTGGATTCATTAATTACCCCTTCATAAAATACAGGGTTAATGATCCATTCTCCTTTCTCTATTAGTATTGTTGTGGATGCTAAAGAGGTAATGTTACTGTCTGTTCTAATTAATAATTTGATGTGGTTAGATAAATCCTCCCGTTCCAATCCTTCACATCCCAGAAAGCAACCAAAATGTTTCCCTATTACTTCTAACATTTTAGGGTTTAGGAATTCAACCGGGATAGGGCCTAGATCTATCCATTTCAGCCATTCTATTGGCTTAAATACCCTAGGGTTAAAATTTGGAGACCATTCGCAACTAATGAAACCAAAACCATGAAATAATTTTAACTTCCCAAAGAGAATTTCGTTTCTAATATATTGATTTTCACATAAAATTGATAGATATCCATTATCAAGCATGGCAATACTTACCTGTTCAGGAAATTGCTCATACCACCATTCGATTATTTCCCTGACATCCCCTCTGTGTCCTAGCCATTTGACAAAGACCCCTTGTCATTGATAAAGTTTCCATGCCAGCTTTAACAATTCCGTAGGGATTCTGCATATGTTTTGGCCCTCCACCACACGGGTTTTTGGAGGGTCCTCCTTATGCTTGTGAAAAACCCTATTTCTTCCCAGGGGAATGAGATTTGCACCAGAGGCAGGGGGATTGTTCTATCTTTTGGTGTGGTGATATTCTACTTTCCTTATCAATTGACCTTTTTGCTTTTTGAGATTTTTTTTCGCCCTTTTCGAGCGGTAAACCTGTCATTTTCCTTCCAAAGTAATCGTCTTTGTTTTATCAGAGGAGGCTTTCAACAATTCTGTGGTTTTGAAGACCGATTCCCATCTTGCATTAATTCTTCCTCTTAACTCAGCTGGTGCCACGCCACAATCCAAAATCTTCCTTTTTTTACATAGCGGGCTGAAGACTGTCACGCTCAGAGGGCGCTCGGCAAAAACCTGCCTGCCTCCGCCAGGCCCAAGATTTATTCGCTCATGCATTCGCATTTTCGCTAGTTGACTACATCAATGGATATTAATGTGACTTATGTACCGTAAATTATGAAACAAGTGTAGGACTCTGGCAAGATGGAGTGAAGCAGGGAGGAGAAGGGGAGTGGTCAGACCCAAAATTCAAATTTTTTGGGCGGGAGAACTGGTTCAGCAGCAAGACAGTATGCAACAGGAGATTCAGGGAGCCCTTTAGAAGGGGAGAGTTCAGATGGTAAGGAACCCGATGTTCCTTTGGATTCGGGGGACCCAAGAGGGGGTCCCAGATCATGAGAGGAGCAGATAGCAGCAGGCAAGGGGAACGATCAGGTTCAAAATTTAAATTTGGGAGGCAGTAAACCTGAAGCAGTTCCAGAACAGCAAGTGGCAAGCGGTTCAAAGGACACAGCGGAAGGAAAAGAATCTAATGGGAAGGATCTCGACAACCTGCCAAATTCAGGGGATCTAAAGGGGGGACCCAGATTGACTGGACACATTAGTAAATGGTCCTCTTTGTTTGGGGTCAAACCTAGAGGTAAGTCATCCTTGCCCCCAGTTAAAAATAACCTCTAATGTGTCTCAGGGAAAGTTTGTCATTTCTGTTCCTGACCAAATTATAGATCATAACATTGCTCGAATGGAAAATACTTTGATTGGCAAATTTTTTGGGATGAGACCGAACATTGAGGTCATTTGTTGGTTTGTTAAGAGGAAATGGAACTTGAAAGGTCAGGTAGATGTGGTTGCTATGAACAAAGTATGTCTATCCTTTTCTTTCTCTTGTGAGGAGGATCACAAAAATATCCTTTGCAATAGTACTTGGGTGATAGGCAAATATTTAATGTATATCCAGAAATGGTACCCTAATGCACGAAGAGAGGAAAATTTTGTGGTCCAAGTTCCAATTTGGATAAAGTTACCTAGGCTCCCAATTGAATATTGGGAGGAAGATGTGTTTGCAGGAATAGCCAATGCTTTCGAGGAGCTTATCACCATTGATCCAGTCATGGCATCTAGAAGAAGACTTATTTATGCCAGAATCTGTGTAGGAGTTGGGCCCGAAACGGATATGCCAGAGAAAATAGAGATAGAATCAAAACTTGGCAAATGGAAGCAGAATATTGTTTATGAAACAATCCCTTTTGCATGCTTTCACTGTAAGAAATTAGGGCACTATGTAATGCCCCGCCAGGAACCCCAAAGGAAAACCCACAACAAGGGTGAAACATTTTTTTTTTTTTTTAAGTATAAACATCATAAGTGCATTTACATAACATGCACGATAACACGAGTGGAAGACTTACACCAGAATTCCTTAAGGGTTACCAATGAAGAATTAACTTCAAGAATAATTTCCATAAAATCATAAATCCACATATGCATCATTAACTCAATGATCACAAGAAGCCATAAGCAAATAAAGATTCATCATAGAAAGATTGAAAGGATACAACATTATTTCCACTTCAATAAGCATTTACTAACATCATCAAGGAAACTGATAAAAACATCCAAACATAGGATTACATTGCTCTTCCTATACATAGCTTCTCAATTAACATAAGGGATAGATCTCATCTAATTACAAGGTTACATAAGATCAATATTACAATGATATAATGACCACATAGGTCTACAAATACCAATAATCTTCAAAACATGAGATGAAACATGAGCCACGAACCACAAGAACACCTGCGAAGCCAATCCTCACATGAAGGTACAAATCCAAACATCCGATGGGAAGTGGCACTACCACCTGACCATGTAATTCCCAAATGGAATCACCCCATTGTGCTAGGAGATAGCTGAGGACCCTCAAACAAGCATAAGCATGACATGGTTGACAAAACAATATGACTCCATGATAGCAAAAAAGACTCCACAAGAATCCAGGTGACTCAACTTCACAAACACAAGTGAACCAAATGAGAGAGTTTCATCGCATAGCTTAAGATGGATACCATGGTACAACCTCCATAGGTCCCGGCTCACTGTCTTGGTAACCTTTCCCGACCTCCGGCTCCAACTAAGTCTTATGCAGACCCTACCAGCCTTTTATGAAGAAAAGGTGGTTGGTTTGCCATTCCAGGCCTTCTCGCCACATTATGAACCCTGTACTAGCACTCACCTATGCATGAGGTACAATTATATTTATTCATGTTATGATACTACCCACCTAATCAATTCATTAGATTACCAGTTATTATCTGACTTTCACTGGGTCGTAATACCTACCACTTTGGGTGCAAGCAAAAGACACTCTCTCAAAGGACACTACACAATCATGGTCACTCCTCGAGGACCCTATGGCGAAGCAGACAGCCATAACACCACTATCAAAAACAAGTAGTCAAACAAGGACATACTGACTCTTGACTAACCATAAGGCAAAGACACTACATGGTTAAGACAACCGAGCCAACATATATCTCTTGGTCAAAGGTACCAATTACACCACCACATGATGACTGAACCACTGACCAAAATATCACAATAAACACTTGCAAGGGTAGCTAAATATATCAAGTCCGCACTCAGACAATCTTTGAGAATATCAGCATCATAAGCACTTGCAACATCATTGATTGAAAAAAATGAAATAAAACACTCTTGCAGCAGTCACATTATTCAATTCCCAAATCAATGTTCCATCAGAAATGAAATCCACATTATACATTCAACCGGTTATAACATGAATTCCAATAGGCATTTAAATCATTTTCAGAATATATCCAAAACTACCAATTTGAATCTCTAATTCATGCCTTAATTTTCATTGATAAAATTATTAACCACATAATAAAAATCACATGAAAATCATATTACATCACGCAATACCACTTTAAACATTCTATTTATAAAATTTAAGTTCTTAGCACTAACTGGTTTGGAGACCAGTGAGGGATCGAAGCTAAGCGGGGGTCAAACCAACCCGCGGTTGTGCTGCTGTCAGGGGCAACAGACACTACCTACCGGTAGTGCTGCTACCACTGGTAACAGTCCTACCGACCGGTGGCTGCTGCTACCAACCGATAGCACTGCCATTACCAACCGGTAGCGGTATTGTCGACCGGTAGTTCTGCTACCTACGGGTAGCAGACACTACCAACCCACGTGATGAGGCAAGCCCATCACAGGAGTGGTAAAGTCCACAAGAGAGGCACAAGAAACATGCCTCCAAGCATTCTAAAACCAAAAAGACACAAAATCAATAACCACAAGGGACATTCCATTTCCAAAATTATTTCACAGGCACACACATACAGTGCCAATTTCCAACATTTCAAGGAGTTTACCAGTAAGGAAGATGGTGAAATAAACACACTGGAAAGAATAGCTAGCCAATTCTTGACAGTATAGAAACAAGGATGCACCCAGCAAACCCAAACTAAAATTCTTTCTTTCAAAAGAAGAGGTAAATCAAGAAGTTGTTTGCTATGAACAAATAACACACAACAAGAAGAAATGAACAATTCCTTTCCTGAATGCAACCATATGCTAATAGCATCACAAAATCAACTATATCAGGCAATCTTTCTCCCATTTCAATATTCCAAAAAGAATCTACAGGCAGATTACATAAATTTCCACACACAAGAAGCAAACTGAAAATTTAAAAAACAAATTCAAAACAAGAAGGAAACCTCCAACCTTGAAGCAATTAGCAAGCAAAGAGATGAAGCAAATTCAGTCTTGCAACCAGGTCAAATCTCCAGCTCCTCCAGAAAGTTTTCCAGAATTTTCTCTCCAAAATCTTCTTCTTCTCCTACCGTCAATGCCCAGAATGGATGCCCAAAACTATCTTTTAACCCAAGTTTTTAGGTTAAAGTTCTCATCCAATCAAATTTAAAATATTTTAAAACTAAAAAGGCAATCAGATTTATTTCTTTCCCAAAATAATAATTCTTTCCAATGATTAAATTAAAAAGGACAAATGAAAAAATCAAAAGGAAAGCTTTTATTTATTTCTTTTTCCATAAATACTTCCTTCAACATAAGTATTTAACCTTTTTAAATGGCTAGGCAATTTATTTATTTCACAAAAATATCAATGCAACTTCACACAATAAATTAAGCCATTTAATCATTTAATCGAGCAATTCATCAATTTAATAAATCGATAATCATAGAGCATAATAATTAAATGATTACGCCAACACAAGATAGCATCATCCATTTAAATTAAATAACCATTTAAATACACAGAAACACGCAAAACCAAGACAGATCAAATGACGACTCTCAAATGACCAAACCAAGGCACCATGACACGCATAATAGCCAGACAGGGAAACACAACCGATTGACAACACTCACACAAGTGTAACTGCGGTCAAGCTAGGGTACAACAACTATCTCCTCCACTCCCATCGGATATATATATATATAAGGCATGCTTAGACCTGTGAAACCCGGTGGAGTCGATACCCCGTACCTACCTGGTACTTTTACCTGCAATGTCCTGCACCAAAGAACCACACGTGCATATAGACAGTATACATACAAACACGGTAAACACACCGATGAAGGAGAATTGTGACATTCCCTGTCTCACCGGAGTGAGTGAAGTAAAATCATCCCCTCACATCCCAATACACTTGCAAACACGCAACATATAAATAACGCATCGCAATATAAGGGAAAAGTGTTAGTCCATGATAATGATCCATAAAAAATAACATTACTCATAAGCACTGAAATACTGTATAAAATCATACACCATAAATCCAGATAAAGCATGAAATACATCACATAATATCTGAATCAAAATACAATAATGTTCCATAGAACAATCATTGAAGTAACTCAAAACATACAAAAGAGGCTGATCGAGGAGGGGTACTACATCCTCCCCCCCAAGCCTAGGCTTACTCCTGAAAGCCTAAAACAGATAAGAATAAAGCTCTCTCGTCTTCACTGCATCTTCCCAAGTTGCAGAGGACTCATCACTGGGATCCCATAGGACCCTTACCTGCTCGATGGTACGACCCCTGAGGGTCAAATCCCAATGTTGAAGGATGCGCATGGGCTCCATGGAAAGCTGCCTGTCCTTGACCTGCAAAGCATTCCAATCAAGAACATGGGTCACATCACAATGATAAGGACGAAGAATAGAAACATGAAAAACATCATGTATGCGGGATAGACTCGGCGACAAGGCAAGATGGTAGGCAACAGGTCCTATCCTCTCAAGGATCTCAAAATGGCCTACAAAACAAGGCGCCAACTTAGAACCCTTTCCATAACGGATCAGACTCTTCCGTGGATGCACTCTCAAGGACACATGGTCACCAACCGAAAATTGGTGATCGACTCTATGAGCATTGGCATACTTCCTCTGCCTATCCTGGGCAGCAACCAAATGCCCATGAATCTACTCAACCTACTGCTCCATCTCACGAAGCAATTTCAGGCCTAAACACACCCTATCCTCCAACCGATCCCAACTCAAAGGAGTATGGCAAGGACGACCATACAATGCCTAGAAGGGCGACATGCCTATAGAGCTGTGATATCCATTATTATAAGAAAACTCCACAAGGCAAAGATATTCCTCCCAATGTGAGTGTTGATCCATAACATACATGCAAAGCATGTCCTCCAAGACCTGATTCACACACTCAGTCTGACCATCGGTTTTTGGGTGATAAGTTGAACTAAAGTTCAATTGGGTCCCCAAAGCATGATGAAGTGAGGTCCACAAGGCCGATGTAAAGACAGGGTCTCTATAAAAAATGATCTACCTTGGGATCCCATGCAACCTCACCACATCTTCCAAAAAGACTCATGCCACCATTATTGCAGTGTAAGAAGACCGAATAGGAACAAAATGAGCAACTTTGGTCAATCTATCAATAATGACCATGATGGCATTATGATGCCGCGAAGAAACAAGCAACCCTACTATGAAATCCATGGAAATGATATCCCATTTCCAATCCGGTATCAAATTCGGTTGTAAAAGCCCTGCAGGGTGTTGATGCTCTGCCTTCACCTGCTGACATTCCAAGCACTTGGACACAAAATCAGCAATGTCACGTTTCATACTAGCCCAATGATAAATCTATCTAAGATCTGCGTACATCTTCTTGACACCAGGGTGTGTCGAATAAGGTGCACGATGGGCCTCAATCATGATCAAAATGCGAAGACCCTCCAAAGGAGGTACATAGATCCATCCAAGATGTCTTAGAAGATCATCTGACTCAAGAGTATATCCAGAATATCTACCCTCCAATGGTCTTCTAGACTCCGCCACGGCTCTAACATCCTGATACCAGGTGTCCTGAGGAAGAACTCCAAGAATTCTCTCACTCAAGTCGACACCAAGGGACAATGTTGATGAATAATGATGAACAGTTAGTGCCAAACCGGTATTGAGAGGGGGGGGTGAATCAATACAAACAAAAAAACTTTCCCTGAACCAGTTTGACTACAAAGACTGCACTTAATTGGTAAACAGTAACACCGGTCTAAATCAAGGTACTACCGGTAACAACACAGTGAGACTGTGAAACACACAAACCGGTAATACCCAGATCACTTCAAGACCTAATACCTTATCACAACTTCACCCAAAAGCTTAAGCAAGTAATACATTA
The DNA here is from genome assembly GCF_030272615.1 of Cryptomeria japonica. Taxonomy (NCBI): domain Eukaryota; kingdom Viridiplantae; phylum Streptophyta; class Pinopsida; order Cupressales; family Cupressaceae; genus Cryptomeria; species Cryptomeria japonica. The sequence continues at coordinate 560,721,572 of NC_081414.1, read as the reverse complement.
GAAATATTTATGACCATTGAATAAACTTGCATTACCACTTAACATAAAACTCTAAACCATCACATGAAAAGCATCACACATGACACACTGATTTTTCATGTGGAAACCCAACTGGGAAAAACCACGGTGGGGATGAATACCCACAAGCTGTTCTTTGAACTCTTCTGAAGTCCGCTCTGTTAGGAGCCTAGTCTGGTTAAAGACTTTCACAATAGGTTCTGCTAGGAACCGATCCTGCTAGGGATCACCCGGTTAAGGGATGGCTAAATACCCGGTTAAAGGTAAGAACCCTGTTAAAGGTTACCTCGCAAGAGGATTTGAAGAACTCATTGAATTGAGTCACCATGTTAAAGGATTTACATAAAAGCCTATTAAAGCTACCCGGTTAAGCGATTTTTTAATTGCTGAAATGGTTAGAAGTCAATAGGTAATACACTGATCTGATAACAACACTCAATGCCAAGGCAGATCCTCTTTATCTCCTTTGCTTTTGCACTCACACTCTACAAGTATCAACACACTTCTTCGATCTTGCAAGACTCAAGTATCTCTTCACTTGGATACACACATAACATTCGCCAACAAATTCAAAATGAAAAACATCATCGACCTTATAGAAAACAGATAGGTCGGTAGCATAAACCCTAAACCCTAAACATTTAGGTTTAACAATTCAGACGGTTCAATCATGACCATTAATCATGTTGCATTGAACACAACAGTCTTGAACAGATCTCAAAACATTCTCCAACGTTCATTATTTGTTGCTTCAGGAAGTTGATAACCCATCACGCGCTCTCCACTGTTTACAGAGACTTTGCACATTCTTGAGGTAGATAGGATCAAGCTCCGTGCAAGATCGTCAAGGAAGTCCTTCACGCACACAAGGCTGACATGGCAACACGATCTGATCTTCATTACAATGCTAACTTCATCAAAAGATGTCATCGGTTGAATCACACAAGCTTGGAATGCATCAACCAGAAACCCTGAAGCTGAGACTACCAACCGGTAGTCATGCCAAATGAAACCCCAATACAAAACTTCCCATATACCGGTTCTCATTCCAACATACCGCTTCACTTTTTCACATATACTGGTTCACAATATCATACCGGTTCTCACATATACCGATTTGCTTACTTCAATATACCCATTCATACTTCAGCATATTGACATCAATGACAACATACAATATCATCATGTCATAAAACTCTGCACATATGCCAACAATCTCCCCCTTTGGCATTGATGGCAATATACAAAGATATCTCTCTGCTTCACATCTTCTCACCAATACTGTAGATATCTTCTCCGCTTCACATCTTCTCCCCCTTTGACAACAATGCCAAAGTGGAGGCACAAACAACTATGTTCCACTATGCTGCTCCCCCTAAGGAGTAGCATCCTTCAACACACCAATCTTGAAAAATATTTATCAATGCAATACCTGACTGATGTGGAACACACACCTTTAGTTCACCTTTTGAAGGGGCACCACCCCTAATTAACCTCTTAAATAGGTAAATGTAGCCTTCGGTAGAGGCTTGGTGAATATGTCTGCTAACTGCTCCTTACTGGAAACGTGTTCCAATACAACTTCTTTGTTCTGAACCTTCTCCCTCAAGAAATGATACTTGATCTCGAAGTGCTTGGTTCTAGCATGTAAAACTGGATTCTTGGAAATATAAATTGCACTTGTGTTGTCACAAAATATACTTACCGGTTCAGATACATGAACTTTGAAGCCACATGCTTCATCCAAATTGTTTGGGTGTAGTTCATAAATGCTGCAACATATTCCGCTTTTGCTATAGACTGAGAGATACAACTCTGTTTCTTACTCATCCATGAGACTAGTCTACCACCAAGAAAGAATGCACCATCGGTTGTGCTCTTCTGGTCATCCACATTACCAGCCCAATCAGCATCTGTAAACACTTTCAAGTTGAAATCATTACTATATGGATACCATAATCCATAGTCAATAGATCCCTTTAGATATCTAAGAATCCGCTTGACTGCTGCCAAGTAGGATTCTCTTGGACTTTTTTGGAACCGTGCAGTAATGCCCACTGTATGTGCAATGTCTGGTCTACTATGTACTACATAGTTTAACTTACCAATCATTGATCGGGTATCCTTCTCATTTACCAATGCTGAGTCATCCTCTTTTGACAATTTACAATTGGTCACCATCGGTGTACCAACCAATTTGTTGTCTTCCATGCCAAAGGTCTTCAACACCTCTTTGACATACTTGGACTGAGTGATAAAGATACCATCTTTCATTTGTTGAATTTGTAGTCTAATGAAGAACTTAATCTCCCCTATAAGTGACATCTCAAATTCCTTCTTCATTTCATCTGCAAAATCATGACTAATCTTGTCATCTCCACCAAAAATTATGTCATCAACAAATACTTCACAGATCAGAATCTGATCTCCTTCTGACTTCAAATAGATATTGCTATCTTCACTTGTTCTTTCAAATCCAATCTTCACAAAATGGGAGTGTATCTGTTCATACCATGCTCTAGCTGCCTACTTCAATCCATACAAGGCTTTATGTAGCCTATAGACCATGTCATTGTCTTCTGATATGGCAAACCCATCTTATTGCTCTATATACACCTCCTCTTCAAGTATTCCATTCAGGAATGCAGATTTTACATCCATTTGATATACTTTGAATCCCTTGAAGGCTGCATACGCAAGAAGCATATGAACTCCTTCTAATCTAGCTACTAAGGCAAAGGTTTCTCCATAGTCTTCTCCTTCTTCTTGAGCATATCCCTCACACACGAGTCTGGCTTTGTTTCTTACCACTGTGCCATCTTTGTTCAGCTTATTTCTGAAAACCCATTTGGTGCCAATGACATTTTTATGCTCAGGTCTAGGTACCAAAGACCATGTACCATTCTTTTCTATCTGGTCAAGTTCCTCTTCCATAGCCTTGATCCAGTCTTCATCTTTATGTGCCTCTTTAAATGTTTTAGGCTCAAATTTAGAGATCATGCAAGAATTTTCTCTGACCTTTCTTCTTGTAAGAATTCTTGCATCCTTATCTCCTATGATCTGCTTTGGATAAAGATTCAGCTTTACATACCTAGGAATAATTTTAGATGTTTCCTCTTTCTTTTCTTCTTCATCCTCATCTTCATCAGCATCAGCATCTACTGGTGTAGAAGCACTGTTACTGGTACTAGGCTGTTTTGCAACTGGTTCCCAGAAGTTTACAACTGGTTCATCTACCACTCGCTCACTGTCGGTTTCCTCAGGTTTCTCACAGGTTTCATCAACTCTGACATTAATACTTTCAACAATTCTCTGAGTCCTATTGTTGAAACACTTGAGAGCTTTTCTCTTGGTCGAATATCCTATAAATATTCCCTCATCACATTTTGCATCAAACTTGCTCTGATGTTCACTCCTCTTGATATAACATTTTCTACCAAACACTCTAAAGTAGCTTACCACTGGTGTCTTATCGGTCCAATACTCATAAGGTGTTTTATCCTTACCTTTCTTGATGAGTGCTCGGTTCATAGTTTAGACTGCAGTGCTCACCGCTTCTCTCCAGAAAGTGTGAGCAACCTTCCCTTGAATCAGCATGGTTATGGCTGCTTCAACTACAGTCCAGTTGTTCCTCTCTGCTAGGCCATTCTGTTGTGGAGTCTAGGGGGTAGACAGTTGCCTCTTGATGTCGTTCTCTTAACAATACTTGTTGAATTCACCAGAAGTGAATTCTCCTCCTTGATCAGTTCTTAGGCACTTAATCCCCTTACCACATTCCTTTTCAAATAGTGCTCTAAAAACTTTGAACTTTCCAAAAGCTTCAGACTTATCTTTCAAGAATGTGACCCACATCATTCTTGAGCAGTCATTAGTGAGAATCATAAAGTACTTATCTCCCTACACACTCCTAGTTTTCATAGGACCACACAAATCAGTATGCACAAGATCAAGTAAATTGTCTGCAGTGAAAGATTTACCTTTGAAGGTTGAGGAAGACATTTTCTCCAGTTGGCGCTCTTTGCACAAAGGATTCTCCAGTTTTCTCAGCACAAGCAGTCCTCTAACTGCCTTGATCTTACTGGCCTTCACAATATTATCAAAGTTTACATGGTAGAGTCTCCTATATCATATCCATCTATCATCAAACTTAGCCATTAGACATGTACTGATATTTGCATTCAGCTGAAATAAGTTACCTCTGGTCTGCATACCGGTGGCCATCGCTACACCACTCTTTCCTTTTATTTTGCACACTCCATCTTTGAATTCCAGAGTGAGTCCATTGTCATTCAGCTGGGCAACACTCAAAAGGTTGTGCCTAAGACTTTCTACCCAATACACATTATTAGCACTATTTTTTCCATTTAGAGAGATGGACCCTCTTCCTTTTACGATACATGGTGCATCATTACCAAATCAGACCACACCACCATCATACTCTTCCAGAGATAGAAACTTACTCTGGTCACCAGTCATGTGGTGAGAACAACCACTGTCAATAATCCACCCATTGGAATTATCAAAGCGGGAGACAAGAGCCTTCTTCTCTAACACATCTTCCTTAACTGCTACAAACACAATGTCTTCACTTTCTTCATCTTTTGATTCCTCATCAGTGACACCTTCATCAACTGCTACAAAACAGTTTCTCTTGTTTCCTCCTTTGAACTTCTTGAACTTCTTTGGTTTGTCCTTATTATCACCATTAGGACAGTTTACAGTAATGTGTCCTATCCTATTGCAAGAAAAGCATTTCAAAGGGAGCTTACCTCTGTATTTACTAGTTCCCTTAGGAAGTCTCTTGGCAAGAAGAGCTTCAAATTCCATCAGGATCTCCTCATCATCCATTTCTCTACTTTGTCTTGGTTCACAACTGGTACTAGCTTCTTTTCCCTTTCTAGATGGTGTAGCAGATTCTCTAAAGACTGATTCAGTCTTTTGAATACATCCATCATAATTATTTAGCTCATATGTGGTCAACTTAGCAATGATGGAGTCTAGGGATACCTTTGTCTTGTCTATAGACCTCAACTCCTGAATAGCAGCGACCCTTATTGCATAGACTAGTAACAAGGATCTCAAGACTTTGCTAACAATAGTGGAATCATCTATTTTACCTCCTGCACTCTTGATGTCTCCAACAACAGTTTTGATTCTTATTCCATATTGTTGAATGGTCTCTCCTTCAATCATCCGCATATCTTCAAACTTTCCCCTAAGGCTCTCTTCTTTAGCTTGTTTCACATGCTCATCACCGTCATAGATATTCTCCAGAGCATCCCATACTTCTTTGGGATTATCTTTATCCCGAACATCAATAAACTCAATGTCAGATAGACTACTGATTAGGGCTTCCATGACTTGCCCATTCTCTTGAATCTCTCTTTTTTGATCATCGGTGAGTGTATCGATAGGAATAACATAAGCATTCTCAACATAGCTCCAGTGTTGAGCACCCATGCTTCTAATGTAGATCTTCATTCTGTCCTTCCATATCTTAAAGTTATCTCTCTTGAACTTTGGACCTTCCCTCTTCATAACTAGAGTAGGATATTTTCCTCAAGAGGTTAAGCTTACAACACAAAGGACTTGGAAGGTGCTCTAATACCAATTGATGGATAATGATGAACAATTAGTACCAAACCGGTACTGAGAGGGGGGGGTGAATCATTACAAACAAAAAAACTTTCCCTGGACCAGTTTGATTACAAAGACTGCACTTAACTGGTAAACAGTAACACCGGTCTAAATCAGGGCACTACCGGTAACAACACAGTGAGACTGTGAAACACATAAACCGGTAACACCTAGATCAATTCAAGACCTAATACCTTATCACAACCTCACCCAAAAGCTTAAGCAAGTAATACATCAGAAATACTTATGACCATTGAATCAACTTGCATTACCACTTAACATAAAACACTAAACCATCACATGAAAAGCATCACACATGACACACTGATTTTTCATGTGGAAACCCAACTGGGAAAAACCACGATGGGGATGAATACCCACAAGCTGTTCTTTGAACTCTTCTGAAGTCAGCTCTAGTAGGAGCCTAGTCCAGTTAAAGTCTTTTACAATAGGTTCTGCTAGGAACCAATCCTGCTAGGGATCACCCGGTTAAGGGATGGTAAAATACCCGGTTGAAGGTTAGAACCCTATTAAAGGTTACCTCGCAAGAGGATTTGAAGAACTCATTGAATTGAGTCACCTTGTTAAAGGATTTACACAAAATCCTGTTAAAGCTACCCGGTTAAGGGATTTTCCAACTGCTGAAATGGTTAGAAGTCAACAGGTAATACACTGATCTGATAACAGCACTCAATACCAAGGCAGATCCTCTTTAGCTCCTTTGCTTCTACACTCACACTCTGCAAGTATCAACACACTTCTCCGGTCTGGCAAGAATCAAGTATCTCTTCACTTGGATACACACATAACATTTGACAACAACTTCAAAATGAAAAACATCATCGACGTTATAGAAAACAAATAGGTCGGTAGCATAAACCCTAAACCCTAAACATTTAGGTTTAACAATTCAAATGGTTCAATCCTGATCGTTAATCACACTGCATTGAACACAATAGTCTTGAACAGATCTCAAGACGTTCTCCAACGTTCAATCTTTTTCGCTTCAGGAAGTTGATAACCCATCACGCGCTCTCCACCGTTTATAGAGACTTTGGACATTCCCGAGGTAGATAGGATCAAGCTCCATGCAAGATCCTCAAGGAAGTCCTTCACGCGCACAAGGTTGATGTGGCAACATGATCTGATCTTCATTACAATGATAACTTCATCACAAGATGTCATCGATTGAATCACACAGGCTTGGAATGCATCAACCGGAAACCCTAAAGCTGAGACTACCAATCAGTAGTCATGCCAAATGAAACCCCAATACAAAACTTCCCATATATCAGTTCTCATTCCAACATACCGCTTCACTTTTTCACATATACCGGTTCACAATATCATACCAGTTCTCACATATACCGGTTTTCTTACTTCAATATACCAGTTCATACTTCAACATATTGACATCAATGACAACATACAATATCATCATGTCATCAAGCTCTGCATATATGCCAACAAATGCTGCAACCTCATGTCACCTATGGCTCAAAGCATCTGTCACTACATTCTCTTTCCCCTGAATATAATGAACCTCAAAATAATACTCGCAAAGGAATTCCATCCATCTTTGTTGTCGAGCATTCAAGTTTGGCTGTGTGAAAATATATTGCAAACTGCGGTGATCACTATGCAGCTCAAAATGACGCCCCAACAGGAAATGTCTCCAATGAACCAACACATGCACTACAGCTACCAACTCCACGTCATGAACTGGATAGTTCAACTCATGATCCTTGAGTTTGTGAGACTCATAGGCAACCACACATCCATCCTGCATAAGCATCGCACCTATAACTTGTAAAGAGGCATCTGTGCATACCATGCTCTTCCATGGATCTAGAATAAATCAATATGTCATCCAAGAACACAAGAACAAAGTGATCAAGGTAGGTGCAAAAAACCCCATTCATAAGACTCATGAACACTGAAGGCGCATTCGTCAACCCAAATGGCACCACTGTGAACTCATAGTGACCATAACGAGTATGAAACGTCATCTTATGAATGTTTGCATCATGAATGCGCAACTGATGATACCCAGACTTCAAGTCTATCTTAGAGAACACTTTGGCTCCCTTCACCTGATCAAAGATGTCATCAATCCGAGGCAATGGATATCGGTTCCGGATGGTTACCTTATTCAACTGTCGATAATCAATGCATAATCGAAGAGAACCATCCTTCTTCTTGACGAAGATAACCGGCGCACCCCAAGGAGAAACACTAGGATGAATGAATCCCTTGGCCAACAACTCCTCAACTTTCAACTTCAACTCACTCAAATCCAAAGTAGTCATCCGATATGGTGCTCTTGAAATAGGTTCCGCGCTAGGAACCAAGTCAATGCAAAAATCTATGTCTCATTTTGGAGGCATACCGAGAATATCCAAAGGAAACACATCTGCATACTCTTGAAGAATAGGGTGACCATCAAGAGCGATTTATCAACTCTCTCCTGCATCCACATCCTCAAGAGCAACTGCAAAAAGCTGACACCCTTGATGCATGCACCGCCTAAGTTGCATAGCAGAAATCATACGTAAGGATATCGGTCATTGAACTCCAATGCTACCCACTCTCCTGTCATGGTCATCTACACAATCTACTATCTTCTGACGATAGTCTACACGAGCGCTGTGAGATGATAACCAATCCATCCTCAATACAACTCCATAGTACCCCAAATGAATTACTCGAAGGTCAACTAAAGTGACAAAGGGTCCTAGGTCCAACTCACAACTGGGAACAAAGGCATCGACAAACACTTGCACCACGGTAGCCAACTCTACTTGCCACCTATTTGCCTACTTAGCAGACACGAGCCCGCACCGCTCCACAATGGATGAAGAAACAAAAGAATCTGAAGCACCAGAATCAAAAAGTATAGAGATAGGGGTACCACGCAACACACCTATGGTCTCAATCACAGTACTCTGATGCTCAGCCTGGCAGTCATCCACCACTGCAAAAACTCAGTGGGATCTACCTACATCCCCCACTGTCGACTCTGATGCAGCTGGCCTCTAACTGACTAACTGATGCAAACGTTGAGGACATAGATCAACCTAGTGGCCAAACTGACCACAAGTGAAGCAAGCTCCACTGCCAGATCCTCTACTTCCAGATGATCCACTAGACTATTGAAATCTCTCCCCACTAGGGGCCTGAGATGCTCCCTGAGAAGACTACCCTAGAAAGGTCTACCTACCCCTTGGCCATCTCCTGCTCTTTCGGGAATTAAGAGATGCCACCTTGCTAGCCCTAAGACTGATTTGGTCTCGATGGCTTCTACTGCTGCTGCTGCTATTGTCCACCCTTGGCGGGTTTCTGAGGACCCCTAAAAGGTGTAGCAGCCTAGGACTGATTCCCTCTACCTCTAGACCCATTGAAAGGATCACTCCCAATCTGAACTCCAAAGTGGCTGCCATGAGCACGGCTAAGGTTCTTCTCCACCAACTTGGCTTTCACCACGGCAATCTCTACTGAAGTAGGCTCAAAAACTCTCACTCCTCCACTGATGCGGTCATTAAGACCCCTCAAGAAGTGTTGCACAAGAATAGCCTCGTCATTGCCAATCCTAGCATACTATTTGAGCTCATAGAACTTGTACTCAAATTGATCCACTGACAACCCAAACTAGTGCAAACCATAGAACTCATTTGCTCATGATTGCCTCCACTGGGGTGAGAGGAATTGTGCCCTGAACCTCTCCAAAAAGATCTCCCAAGATGCAATGTTAATGCTCACACCGATCCTCTCCTCCTCTAATCTCCATCAGATAGATGCAAAGCTCTCGAGACGCATGATCATGCACCTCGCCTTGGTGTTGCTACTGTAAGGATACATAGCAAAACACCGGTCTAAACTGATAAGCCAGGTCTCTGCCTTGAGACTAGTACCTTTTCCATCAAAGAATGGAGGATTGGACCTCATCAAGTCCCTCATGTGCCCTAAGATAGCTGGATCTGGGTCCACTGGGACCTCTCTCCTTCTAGGAGATCTCTCTCTCTTTGGAATCCATTGAAGCGACTCCTCTACCTAGCCATGGATGGGCTAGTCCACCCTAGGTCTGGAGCCTAGTCTAGCTAGCACCTCATGAAACATCTGACGTAGCTCCTCCCTTTTGGGAACCTTCTCAATTGAATGTGGTTCCTCCTAATGAATACTGATCTCTATCCACACTCGCATGAGTGGGTGGTGGCAAAGGACTATGGTAGTTAGAACCTCGACCCCTTCCTCCTCCTCTACCTCTGGTGCGGCCACCAACACGGCCACCTCCCTTGGCTTTCCTAGCCATGACCTAACACTGCACAAGAAAAAAAAGTTCAGATCAAAGGCAAAGAAAGACAGAAGGAAGTCACACCACAAGACCTACACAAAAAGGTCAAGGCAAATGGGCTCACTACAAACCCAGAGTACCCCGTGTTGAAACATGGGCTTTGATACCAAATGTAATGCCCCACTAGGAACCCCGAGGGAAAACCCACAAGAAGGGTGAATCAATTTTTTTTTTTTAAGTATAAACATCATAAGTGCATTTACACAACATGCATGATAACACAAGCAGAAGACTTACACCATAATTCCTTAAGGGTTACCAACGAAGAATTAACTTCAAGAATAATTTCCACAAAATCATAAATCCACATAATTATTGAAACTGAAAAAAAGGTTAAGGAGATGGAAGGAAATAAAGAGGTGAAAGGGATGGAAATTGTTATGAACAATCTGGGCAGCAGAGTTGACAGGATGGAACTCACAGTAAAGAAGATAGTTGAATAGAACTTCCAGATTCTCAAAGCCTCAGTGGACAACATGAACATTTTGATTAACAGATTTGATAACATCAAAGATAAAGAGGGCGACAAGGATCAGCTAGACAAAAAAGGTCACGAGAAGAGGACTAGAGCCAACACCAGGAATAAGGGCGACATCAAGGGTTGAGAGCTGGATGATTTAAAGACCTCTGTGAACAACATGAAGCAGATGGTGGTCCATGCTGAAGATATCATGAAAAATATCTAGTTGTCTCTGTCTCGATCTCTGTCTTAGTCTTTGTGCTATCTTTTTGCTTTCATTTTGTTGTCTTTTTGTGGTTCTTCATGTTATGTGTGTTGAGATCCCTTTTTGTTCGGGTGGGATCAGTTTTTGTTGTTGGAGTGATCAGGCATAGTTCTTTCAAGCTCTATTGCTCTCCTAATTTGTAAAAGGTTCGGGTTCCTTTCAAAAACCTGTTTTTACTTAATCAAAACAAACCCTTGTGACTGACCCAAAATTGAGATTTTTGGACAGTTTCGAGAAAAATAATTCAAACTCTCCTCATTCTTCACAGTCATTGCTCTATCTTGGCACAAAACAAAGTTAATTCATTACACTTCACCCTCCAATACTTGATTAGAAATTTTTAATCTATTTGCTTGATGAGAAGAAACTTGAAACAGTGCATGGAACGTGACTGCCATGGAAATTTGCAATTAACAAGTTCCAAAACACAAAATTTTATTGATTTTATCAAACCATAATACATTACAGTGTTCTTCAAGGTGTCTCCTTTCTTCTTCCTTTACATTGCCCTCTTGTCACAAATGTACCTACATTTGTCCTCCTTCATACTGTTGTATCATTAAGATTAGCATCGAACACTTAATAAAGGTTCATCTTTCTTTACAATTCTTAATAAAGGTTCATCCTTGTTTACAATTCTTGCAGTTTTCATATATTTAATGTTTTATATATTTAATGTATTATTCTTGAGGTGCTGTCAATGTTCCTATGCAAACACTGCCTCATTCAAGGTTAGCCCCACCTGTATTGCCGACTGCAATGTTGGCAACACGCAACATGCAGACATCATTTATTGCATGTCATGTTGACCCACCCACTATTGGTAGATCCCTCTTTCTCTCTCTCTTTTGTTATTTGTTTATTTCCCTTGAAGCGTTCTTTATTGGGGGAATTTCATAGTGGATTCATTTTCTACAGCAAGAGATGCACATGAGGATGCGCCAGAGGCGACTATTGTTGATAACATACCATCATTTCCTGGATCCTCTCATATTGCTAGTACGAGAACGTTGTAGGCCACATTGGTGGTGAGCGATGAAGAATTGATTCTCTTAAAGATACAAAAGGTTCCAGGTACTTTAAAATTATTATTATATATATTCTAATTGTAATTTACTTACTGATCACTCATTCTGGACTAATGATCCCATTATTTTTTTGCAGGAAATTATATTTTTTATAAAAATCTTAAGGACATTGCATTGCAGATATTTGGGCCCACCATACATAAAAGGTAGAACATCATATGTGACCTAACCCTAATCCACTATTTTGATTTCATATCATTTCTATAATAGTTTTCCTTTGATCCTTTTCTTGAACTATATCAAAGGTATCTTCAGTTTATTTCTGAATCTAACAGGTTTGTTTTTTCTTTAAAGGCGGAATGACCAAGAAATAAAGTTAAAAGATGAACTAACAAACCATATGGTTGGGTTGCTCGAAAATGACACATTCGACAAAACCAAGGTCCTTGAACAAGCTGGCACATATATAAAGTATGTGAGGGACCAATACAGGACACATTTAGAGAAGAACGTAAAGTACGAGCATCCCCCCATGATTCCAAAGAGGGAGTGGAAGGACCTGATTTTGGATGCGAAGGAGAGAATTGAAAGGAAAAAAGGAAATACACCACCAGACACCAGAAGAAGGTATGTGATACTATTAAGAATGTAATTATATACTAATTACTCTTTATATTTATATAATCTAACATATTTCAAACTTTTCATAGACTGAGTGACACGTTAAAGGAAACCAAGGTAAGACAAGAAAAGCATAGGCAACACAAACTCGACTCTGGTGGTTATATGAAACTTGCCGCACAAATTGTAAGAATCGATAAATGAAATATCACATCAAAATATTTATAAATTGTAAACAATTTTTTCTTGATCAAACAATACAAGTAAAATTCACGATACTAAGCAAAAATGCAGGCTTTGAATTCAATAGAGCGCCCACAGAAGATGATAAGAGAATTGCCTACCAGCAAGGCTATATAGTCGTGGTTGAACGGCTACGAGAATTAAGTGGGAAAATACGATATTATGATGCATCTGTCACAAAGGTAAATAAGCTAAATGAAAATGATTTCAAATTGAATACTTTATCAATAATCTATTTGATGTTAAGTTCCAACATAAAGTGACTATATTCTTTTTAAATAAGCAAGCAAAGATAACAATGTGCATGACATTGGAATGTAGCCCGTTAATCATGGAACACAACCTGGACATGAAGGTCCGGATGTGCATTCCAATAGTGGAGGTATTCATTTGCTATTCAATTTCTTTTATGTAATTATTAATATAATTAAACATCTTAATTAAATTGTAATTAGTGTAGTAATTAATGTAACCTTTTTTGTTAATATTTTAGAGAATGTAGTCGGTGGTGACCAAATGGAGCATGATCCGGGTAGACAACATCAAGAACATGATGTTCCCCAATCAGATAAAGAGGACCACTGTTATTCCTTTAAACAAATTTAATTGTAATTGGTGTATTGATTAATGTAACCTTTCATATTTCAACTCCAGAGGATCTAGAGGGTGTTCAGCATGTTGAGGTTGAGGCAAGACAAAATGATGTGGAAGATGATGTCACCCCATCAGGTAAAGAGTGCCACGGTTATGTTCTTTAAATTAATTAAATACTTGTAACAATAATAAAAAATATTTTGAATTTAACCCATTTCTTTGTTATTGTAGAGGACCCCCTTTTGGTTCAGTGTCCTCGTCCTCTGTATAGGACTAGGCATACATCAAGATCACAAGCAAAGGGTAGTACAACTAAAGATGGGGGAAATGATGAAGAAAATGATGCTCCATAGTTTTTACATAGCTTCAAAAAAAAAATGATTGTAATCTACCTTATTTGATAATGACTGATTTTTATGTGTTAATGAATGTAATTATGTGCTAATGAATGTTCATGAATGATGTGTTAATGAATATTGATGAATGTTGTGTGTTAATGAATGAATGCTATATTTTAATAATGGATGGAAGAATGAATGAATGTTAGATGTTAACGAGGAATTTAGAGTGATGTTAGGGAGGGGGGGGGAGGGGCCAAATGAGCTTCCACCTTCATGTGGTTGGCCCTGTTAAGTATAGAATATTAAATTATTCTCGAAACAAAGCGAAGATCAATAAGATAACACACTTTTCAATATTTCATTATGTTGCATAGTTAATCTTATTGAATAATGTATATTGAATCTTAATTGCAGGGTCCAACTGAGCCAACATGAACAACAACAACACAAGTTGTTGGGTATAATGAACTCCCATATTGTCTTGTATGTAAACTAACACTATGAGTTGCTTCTAGTGTTGATATCCATGGCGCAGCTGCAAAAGTTGTGAATATGCCTCATCCTTGTAAGTTTTTTTATTAGTTGACATTTTCTTTAGCATTTTTTAATTTTCCTTATCATTTAAAGTCTAACCACTTTTATATGGAATTAATTGTTCACGTTTTTTACTATCTGCCAGACATTACTGATACAAGGACTTGCATTGCATCCATTTTTTCAATTAGGTATTATAAAGGGTAGGTTATATTTGTAAATGTCTCTTTGAGTTCATCCAAATTTTATAACTGTTACCTCACATCTCGTTATTGCTGCAACAGGGATTATGGCCAACATAGGCTACAATTGCAACCTCTTGGTACCATACAATCTCTTTGTTCTTAAAATTGTAGTGGACTGTTAGGTACATTCCCTCTTTTGCACTCCAAATTGTAGCGATCAATGCACATGACCAAATTTCCTTTGACATCTAGAGGATAGTATTAACTTTTAAGTAATTAGAGGCTTTTGAGGTGTATTTGTCTAGTATTTATTTTTGTGGGATATGATGGTTGTGTTTTAAGTCATCTTAAGATGATCTCAATGAGTAATCATTTCACTAATGACATTTTTCATTTCTCATCATGAATGTTGGCAATTTTTACAAGAGACCCATTGAGCACATAGACACCTTTCAACATTTGTTAATAGGGGGAGGAACAACTCTTTCTAATGCTAAAGAGGATACAGTGAAATGCACAATGACCCATTTGTAGGTCTCAACCTCCAAGAGACATAATTAAGATGCTTGATTCATCTATATGCATGTTAGACAACCTCAATCTATTAGAAGCCTGAATTAGCATATAATTAGAAGAGTGCACATCAAAAAGTTGTTACCTCCTAGAGGTAGGAATAAAATGCATCAAATTAGCCTTGTAAATTCATTGCTTTGTTAATATAATACTTGATCTCTCTAACAAAAACTCGTTATGCATAGTGGCTATGATAGCCAATAGTTCTCATTTGATGATCATCTAGGTCAACTTTTGATCTAAAAGAAACTTATCACAAAAGGGGAAATGAACTATCCTCATTCACAGTTAAACCTCACTATAGTTGAGATATCAAAGCTTTCAATCACAGGAAAGATATAGCAACAGGAATGTAGATGTCAACTTGAAGAGAATGAGTAGTGACAATATAAGTCATACAAAGTTAGAGACCAAGAGTTGCCAATCAAACCAAAAGCCCTAGATCCATAGATGATACAAAGAACGGTCAAATAACTCTCCATGAGTGTAGATAGTTAGCGAATCACAGTGATGAAGGTTTTTTAGTGGTGAGATAATCAAAACAATATGAGAAAATATTTAGATAAGAGATCATTTTTAAAAGATGACAAGGATGCCATCATACTCATTGTATGTGACAATAAGGAGATTCATTATTGTAAAGACAGGTGTGAGTAAGAATATTTGTATCAAATCAATATAAATACTATCCTATGCTTATTGCAGAAGCCATACACCTGAGCCAATATTCATAGTGATAAAGGAGTCTTTCAATGTTAGCAACATAGAGGATATAGACTATCGAAGTTTCAAACAGTGGTAGGCATGCATTCAAGGTAGCTCAAATAGAGGAGATTTGATAGAGCACAAGCCATGATAGAAACCTAGAGACAAATCCCTGTATCGGGCATAGTTAAGAAGGATAGTGCCCTAACAAGTTCTAATGATTTACTTAAATTGATCAAAATATTGCTGCATTATTAGCCGATAGGCTAGATTTTGTGTGGGGTTTTGACCTGAAACCTATCTCATGCCGTAAAAAAATTAACGGGCTAACGTGAAACTTTCATCTTTCAGTAATCGTTAGAAATGGTCGAGTCATCAAATGAAATTAATGGGGCCGGTTTTCACAAAACTAGTGGGTTGTCACAAAACTAGTGTTTTTTAATAGTTATCATATGAGATCAAATCTTCAAACAAAATCAAATCTTTGAATCATTCAGATCTCCAAATTGGATCTGATTTCCTCACCTTATGCCTGAAAAATAACAAAATCAAATTTTTGAATCATTAGATCTTCGAATCGGATTTGATTTCCTCACCTCATGCCTGAAAATAAATTTTAAATTGATTTTGGGTTCGCTTTGCATAGAATTTGGCTAGAAAAATAATTGTGTCTGAATTTTGTTGCTATGCTTGGAGTAAATAAAGAATTTGGCCAGAAAAATGTGCACAATGTTTTGATTTCTGAAGGCTATTGTCCATGTGGTGATAACCTGCATCTAGGCTATAACCTTGCTATAACCTTATTTCTGAAGGCTATTGTCCCTTTTGCATTCCTCTCCTACTCGACCTCTAGGTCTACTTCTTAATTTTTTAATTTTCAATGTTTGCTTCACTCAATAGGTTTACTCGGGATTCATTCATTCGATGTTTGAAGTTTTTGTGTGTGTCTCTCCCAATTATGCTCTCCAAGAAGGAATAGTACTAAGAATATAGTTGATCTTTTGTTCTCC
The DNA here is from genome assembly GCF_030272615.1 of Cryptomeria japonica. Taxonomy (NCBI): domain Eukaryota; kingdom Viridiplantae; phylum Streptophyta; class Pinopsida; order Cupressales; family Cupressaceae; genus Cryptomeria; species Cryptomeria japonica. The sequence goes on along the minus strand of NC_081414.1, from coordinate 560,705,007 downwards.
TTTCGGCATCAACTATGGATTAAAATTCAATACCCACACATTTTCACTTCAATATAACATTTTCTCGTTAAGCCCAAGCCCTTGTGACCAATAAACCGAAATGAGACAATTTTGTGCTGCTCACAATCCAAATAACAAAATGGTTTGTTTTTTAAGAAACTTATATATTTTTATTAATAATCTTCAATCCCAATGTTTCACATTATTAGTTAGAAGGCAATGTTGGTTTTGTTATTTTTTTAAATGTCCCACCTAAAGGTTCTGAGTTTCTAACAATGATTAGGATATTCTTGTGTTTCTAAGGTTGTGTAGCTCTTTAGCAAGGTTTTGGCTTTTGGTTTAGTTTTATAAATGGTTCATATTTCATAGTTAGAAGATTCACAATTGGCCAAGGATTGAAAATATGCATACTTTTCCTCTTATTGCATGTTCAAGTTTGGCATTTTTAAGTATAATATATTAAGGTATAATCAAATTAGGTGTTCACTAATAATTGATATCATCAAAGAATGACAAAGATTGATCTAAAATAATTGTTCTCGTAGGGCTTCATATATTTTTTTACTTTTGGAAATAGTTGTATTAAGAGAAATTAACTGCTCTTTATTAGTGTGTCAGCTATTCACAGTTACCATGTTAATTACAAACCTACTATTTTGTGTAGGTTTTGTCAGCTAAAAGGTACTGAGGAATCCTCATCTTGTACGGTAGACAAAGTTAAAGATAATAAGGTAGAAGAATTTAGTCTTGACAGCAAATTCATTCTATAATTGAGAAGGTTTACTAAATTCAACAAGAGCTTGATAATGTAGGCGAAACATATTTTTTGGGGGCTTATTTTTATTTGAGCATCTCTTTTTAATTATAAGGTAACATTAAATTATGAAGTGAAGTATTTCCATTTAGATGGTACAACTGTTCAGTAAATCTCCATTTCTTTATGAATTGGACATATCCAATTCTACATGCAATGCAAGTAAGCTTTGTGCTGCTATGGTCTATGGTTATGTAAATTGTATAGTTTTATGACAAAGTAAGTTTCGCAATGATGGAGGTGGAGAAAAACTATAATGAGATACAAAGATGTATATTTTTTTAGTGTGCATCTCTAATTTGTTATTAATTTTTTATTAAATGACTTCAAGTCATGGGATGGATTTCTTAATTTATGTGGTAAAGATGTAGCAAAAAACTCATGCTTGGATAACCTTCAAATAGTAAGAAATGATTCTTGTATGTTCCACACTAGATTTTCCTCTTGGGATTGTAATTTCAAAGTTCTCAGTCATTGCTTGGGTTACATGTTTCATTCTCATCATGTTCTTTCATGTTTTTCTTTCCCATTAACTGATTTATATGTGGACATCTACTTAATCTCTTCACCAAATTTGTGCTCCTTTTTGTCACCAATTGCTTACTTTCACTTTACTTTATTTTAGAAGCAACCTCCTTGGATTTTATTGAGTAGTAAAATATGTGTGCTCAAACAAGTTGTTTACAACATGTGAATAAAGCTAAAAAACAATTACCACTATAGCTCAAAGAATTTATAGAATGTATTGTGCCCAAAGAAGTCATTTTCATCATAATGATAGCTAATGTTTGTTTATTTCTTCCTCTAACTCTTTTACCCTACTAAAGGAACTTGTGACTCTTATCATAGAATAAAAATTGAGATGAAGATATACTTATGTCCTTAGATTCAATTATGCTATGTGTCACCTAATAAGCATTTTGCTCTGTATTAGGAAAATAACTGCTCAAGATATGAGTGAAGTGAAAATACCAAATTAATAAACTAAAATTGACATAACCATTGCAAATCCATTATAATATTAGTATAAAATACAAAATTGTTAATTGAAACAAATAATATATAGTATATTATATGATTTTTTGTATTTTTTTTATAAATTAAATAATCGTCAGAATTTTGATGCCCCCTATATTTGCACCAACGACTATACCATCAAACATACAATATCTTCGTCGGTACATTGTTCTTGGTTGTCGTCGAACGGCGTCGGCATTCCAATGGAAATCAGCGAAACATCTGACAAAGATGTTGTATGCCAGACGACATTCTCTCAGTGGACTGGTGTCAAAATTCTGGCATCCATCTGGAAAATATCTAACACGGATGTTGTATGCCTGACAACATTCTCTCGTCAGATGAGCGGTCAGGATAGCACATGTCAATGAAATCCATCGGTAGGACTTACACTAGTGGTGAAGGGAACATTTGGTCTTGCCAATAGCCAATGAGGCTTCGGCAATCGGCTATCAGTAAGACATAAACCAATGGAGACCATCGGCTATCGGCAAGGCCAAATGTTCCCTTTGTCGCTAGTGTAAGTCCTACCGATGAATTTCATCTCCATGTGCTACCCCAACGACACCCGAGACATCAGGTCTCCATTGGTGTATGTCTTACTGATAGCTTCATCGGCTACCGACAAGACATACACCGATGGAGACTTGATGTCTCGACTGTCGTCGAGGTAGCACATGCCGATGAAATCTATCGGCAGGACTTACACTAGCGATGAAGGGAACATTTTCTCTTGTTGAAAGCCGATGAGTCTATCGATAAGACATACACTGATGGAGACCTGATGGTTGAGATCGAAATTTTGACATTGGCAAGCATCGTCGGAATATCTGACAAGTTTTCGACGGTTGTGTTTGTCGGCAATCCGATGAAAAATAGTCAGAATTTCGATGAGTGGTCATCGGAATTGAGCCCCTAATGTACTAGTGCTAGAAACATGACACACAACATTCATTATATCAAGTCTAGTCCGAGTTAAATATAGCAAACCACCAATCATAGATCTATATCTGGTTTGATTAGCTTTAGGAAAGTCATAATCATTTGTCAGCTTACATGTGGTCACCATATGTGTACCAACAGGTTTAGAATCCTCAAAACCAAATTTCTTCAACAATTCCTTCACATACTTAGACTGAGATATGAAAATACCTTTGTCCAACTAAGTAATTTGCAATCCCAGAAAGAATTTCATTTCACCAATCATAGACATCTCAAATTCATTTTCAGCAAATTTCTTACACAGATAATCATTTCCTCCAAAGATAATATCATCAACAAAAACTTCAACAATTAAGATATTATTCTGTTCAATTTTGAAATAAATATTACTGTCAGCAGTACCTTTTTTGAATCCAAGCTTCGTTAAATACTTATCCAATCTAGCATACTGGGCTATAGGGGCTTGCTTCAATCCATACAATGCTTTCTTCAACCGGAAAACCATGTCCCTTTCATCTATCAGCTGAGATCCATCTGGTTTCTCAATGTAGACTTCTTCTTCTAATTCACCATTAATAAAAGTTGATTTGACATCCATCTGATAAACCTTGAAATCTTTATGAGCAGCATAGGCAAGAAATAATCTAACATCTTCAATTCTAGCCACAGGAGCAAAAGTCTCCTCATAGTCAATTCCTTCCATCTGTGAATAACCTTTACAAACCAGTCTAACTTTATTTCAGACAACTTCACTTTGTTCATTCAACTTATTCTGGAATACCCATTTAGTTCCAATTACATTTTTATCCTTAGGTCTAGGAACAAGAATGCATGTATTATTTTTCTCAATCTGATTCAATTCTTCTTCCATAGCTTTAATCCAATTTTCATCTTTACAAGTTTCATCAACATTCTTAGGCTCAATCTTAGAAATCAAACAAATTTCTTTAGCAAGTCTTCTTCTAGTCATCACACCTTTATTCTTATCACCATTAATCTGATTTTCTGAATGATTCAACATTACATACCTAGGAATTTTAGGATTTTCTTGAATCTCGGGTTCTTGAATTATTTCTTCTGCATTAACATCTATAACTTCATTCTCAAAAATTTTGGAGCATTCTAAACTTGATTTTGGGTCTGCATTGGATTTCCTTTATCTAAACTGGCATCCTAATCATCAGAATCATATCCACAAAATCTAGTATGTCTTATATTTCCTTCATCAACCTTCACATTAGCACTTTCAACTATCTTTCTCAATATTTTATTATAAAATTGGCAGGCCTTACCTTTAGTAGAATAAACAAGAAAGATTCCTTCATCACATCTAGCTTCAAACTTTTCAAGATCTTCATCTCTTTTGATATAGCATTTACTACCAAAAATTCTAAAATATCTAACAGTAGGAGCATGACCAAACCATAACTCATAAGGAGTCTTGCCAATATCACCTTTGACATTTACCTGATTAAGAGTGTATATTGCAATACTCACAGCTTCTCTCCAAAATAAATGTGGAACATTTCCTTCAATCATCATGGTTCTAGTAGCTTCTTGAATTGTTATATTCTTCCTCTCTACAACACCATTTTGTTGTGGTGTCTTAGGAGTAGATAACTGTCTCTTAACTCCATACTCTTCATAGTATGCATTAAACTCACTAGAAGTGAATTCTCCACCTCTATTAGATCTTAGACACTTTAGCTTCATTCTAGTTGCAGTTTTAACTCTAGCCTTGAAAATCTTGAACTTCTCCAATGCTTCATACTTCTCCCTTAAGAAGGTAACCCACATCATCTTTGAATAGTCATCAATCAACATCATGAAATATCTGTCACCCGGTAAGCTTCTCACTCTATAAGGACCACACATATCAGTATGCACAAGATCCAACAATCCATTAGAATTTTATTGTTTTCTCTTATAAGTAACTCTTGTCTGCTTCCCTAATTGACATTCCTTAAATACTAGATTAGAAGGCTTTATTAACTTCAGTAGATCTCTTACTACCTGAGTATAAAACCATGCAATCAAAATTTACATCACACATCCTTTTATGCCATTACCAACTTTCATCAATCTGAGCAATCAGACAACTTTTACTACCAGCATTCAAGTGAAAGATATTACCTTTAGTCTTTGTACTTGATGCAATCTCAGTTCTGACGCTACTCAAGATCTCACATTTGTCATTCTTAAATTGCAAGTTGTATCCCTTATCAACCATTTGACCAACACTCAAAAGGTAATTCTTTAAACCTTCAACATATAACACATCATCAATATTATGCTTACCATCAAGAGAAATATAACCTCTACCATATATTACACAAGCTTTGTTATCACCAAATCTTACTATACCACCATCATATATTTCCAAGTTTACAAATTATCTTATCATCTATCATATGATGAGAGAAACCACTGTCAATTTCCCATTCATCTTTCTCCTCAACTTTAGCAACTAAAGATTTATCTTCATTAGTGCAACTTGTAGAATCTATAGCTATAGAATCATCTTCTTTGATAGTAATGAACACAAATTCATCTCCTCAATTACCCTTATCTGGCTCATCATCTGTCACACCTTCATCAACAACATAATAACACTTTTTTTATATATTTAGGCTTATATGGCTTAAATGACTTAGGATTTCTATCTATTTCCGGACTCCTTGATGCAAAATGTCCTATCTTATTACATGAAAAAACATTTAAGAGGTAACTTTCCTTCATACTTACCAGCACCTTTAGGCAATCTTCTAGCAATAAGTTCTTCAAGCTCCTCAAGCTCTCTTTCTTCATCTTCCATTTCTTTCATCTCTTTCTCATATCTAGATACTCTTGTAAAACTTTATCTCGGATCATATCTCTGCTTCCCGAAAGCAGTAGATTTGAATGCAAATTCAGTCTTAGGAAGAGGCTCTCCAAACTTACTCAACTCAAAAGCGGTAAGCTTACCAACAAACATATCTCTTGTCACATTTGTCACAATTTGGATCTCATCAATAGTAGCAACTTTATTCTTGTAAGTAGGAGGCAAGGATCTCAACACTTTAGCAACAATCTCAGACTCTTCAAGGACTCCATCGGCACATCTGATTTCGCACACAAGCTCATTCTGCATAAAAGAAGTAATATTCTCATCTTCACCCATTTTCAGGTTCTCATACTTTCCTTTCAAGCTCTGCAACTTAGCGACTTTCGCATGACCATCACCTTCATGCAAGGTCTCCAACTTTACCCAACTCTCATGAGCAATTTCAAGATCCATCACATTAGTCATTTCAGAATCTGATAAGGCACTCAGCAATGCTTCCTTGGCTCTAATATTGTATTATGCTTCCTTTAGCTCATCTAGAGTAGAAGGACCATTTTGAGGGACATTATAGACATTCTTAGTGATCTTCCAATACTCTTCTCCAGTGCATCTCAAATGAACTTGCATCCAACTCTTCCAGAGAGTGTAGTTTGTTACATCAAATCTCAGACTATCCTTCTTGAAAGCAAAGGTTTCCATCCCGATTCTTCTCAAGCGGTCAAGATTATTCCAGAGGATCTAGCTCTAATACCAATTATTGGCAACAATGCAACAAACTGAGAGAGGGAGGTAAATCAGTTTGCAAAAAATCTTACTACAACTTAAACCACACCAATAACACATAACACCAAGATTTTTGACATGGAAAACCCGATTAAGGGAAAAACCACAGTGGGAACCTACCCACAATGAGATAATACCATGTTAGGAGTAAATGTGAATATTACAATTGGAATGCACATGCATTTAGGCACACTACCTAGAGCTCATTGCTCAAAATAAGAAACCCAAAATGACTACAACCTTAAGAGAAGCCTCACTGCCTTACAGGAAGTCTCACTAACTTACAAAAACATTTGGACTACCTCATCATATGAACTGTGAAAATAGCATCTCCATATGCTTGAGTATAGTTCTGGTTAATCACAGTCTTCTCTGCAACACTTCTCTTCTCCACACTTTCGAAAGATCAAATCAACTGTTTGCACATATAACTCGATCATTCACTCGCATATACAACACAAACACTTGCAAACATGCATCTTGCATGATTATTACATATATTCATACAAACTTTCAACCTCTGAAATATAGGTCAGCTAAACCCTCAATAAAAATTACAAAATAATATCCTCACATGCTACAACAATGCATGCGGACCAAAACAATGTCAGCTAAGACATAGTATGGACCCATATCAATACCACAAATAAGAAACACCTCCAACAATTATGCCTTGATCATCTACAACACGCTACAACCACCAAGAACATCACATAACATGAAAAACATCACCGAACAAGGAAAATATTCAATAACATGCACAATAATCAATGTAGACCACCAATAAAAATAGAACATGATCTAAAGACATTCACAAGCAACATGAATTACATCACAACAACTGCAATAACTTAGATCACCAGAATCATCATCATCTCTCTACCAGAGCTCAATAACATCAACATAATTGACTGTCAACCTGAAAGATTCACTTGTGGATATCCAAATCATGAACAAAACTAACTGAGGACACACATCAACGTCTAGAACACATTCCACGCATCTGCAACCAAAGATATAGCAATCTTGGAGCAATACTAAGAACAAACTAGAATACCGAATAACTACATAACATCCCAATATCGAATCTCATAACTTGATCAAATCATCATGTGGACCTCTGCAAATGGGAATGAACCATCTACAGACAACATACCAAAAACCCTTTAAACTGCATCATCTTATCTGCAATACACAGGCTAAACCAACTAATTCAATCAAACTGCAACACTGGAACTTTCCAACAATCCCCTCATCAACAATCTCCACATATGTTGACATCAATGACAACATATCGGCCAATATCCAACACATCCTTCATGGGTTCCCTAAAGACTGGACTACAAGTCTTGCTATACCTCTTTTCAAAAGCGGCAATGTCAATAACCCCTCCAATTATAGGACAATAAATATCAATCATTTGTTTGCTAAATTATTTGGAATCATGATAGGAAAAAAAATCAATAAATGGGTGAAAGAAAATTGTAAAAGTGAAAAAGGTCAAGTTGGTCTCAGACCTAAGCATTCCACAGTTGACGATGGTATTACATTGAGACAGATCATTGAAAAAGCCTGGTATGAAAAGGAAGTCTTTTATTGCTTTGTGGATTTCAAGAAGGATTTTGACACAGTCCCTAGAGATAAGCTTTGGCACAGAATGGAAGAACTTGGTATTCTAGCTCATCTTAGGGTGGTTATCCATAGGCTTTATGAGGAGGTTAAAGTGAAAATTAGAACCTCAACTATCATTTCAAATAATTTTAGGAGTGATATTGGGGTCAAACAAGGGTGTCCTCTATCTCCTACCTTGTTTGGTTTATACATTGACAAGCTTGAAGAATGGTTAGACATGGATAATGGTGAGGGTATTCAACTAGGTGAATTTGTGATAAGGTTGCTCCTTTATGCGAAAGAACTCATTTTGATTGCTAAATCTGCCCTTAGTTTGCAAGAGCATTTATTTTCCCTTGACATTTTTTCAAAATAGTGGGAATGCAATTTAACATCAGCAAGACGAAAATCATGGTTTTCTGAAGTACAAGGATACAAGAGAAGCACAAGTTTTACTTTGAAGGAAACATTCTTAAAGAAGTCACAATTACAAATACCTTGGAATTGATTTCAACAAAAATCTTAGTTGGGAAGGTTGCAAGAAGAAAAGAACTTTAGGAGGTTGGAAGGCTTTCTATGCTCTTCAAAATAGATGCAAGATGGCAGAGCCTTAGGACTGGAAAACCATTAAAATTATTTTTGGGCTTTTGGTTTTGCCAGTTGTTCTTTATGGCTGTGAAATTTGGGTCAACAATACCTCTGTCTCTTAGTGGAAGCAAATTGAGATAATTCAAAAATGTTTAGTCACAAGCAAGTTCAAGAATAAAAGTACAATTCCATATGATATCATGCTAAGTGAAATGAGAGTTTCTCCTATTGAAGAAATTGCTATGGTGTGTCTCATTAGTTATCTAAAAAAAAATAGAGCAAATGGTAGAAGGTAGATGGCCTAAGGTTGTTGTCAATAACATATTGTGTAAAAGGAAGAAGATGTGGATGCAACAAAACATCAAATGGTTGAAAAAATGGAATATTTATTTAAATTTGTGTCCCACAAATAACAAGGAGATAAAGGTCTTTGTTATGGATAAGTTCTACAAGAAAATTTGGGGTACTGGATTAGGAAGAAAGAAACAATACTATATCAATGAGTTCAACCCCACTTATGATCATCTTCTAAATGTCTATGTGGGGGATAATATCATGGAGGGATAAAATTCTCATTGCTCAGCTTAGAACCAACTCTCACCAACTTTGAAGTGAGACCGAATAGTTGAAAGGGCCAAAAGAGACTTGGGAAGAAAGAGTTTGCCCATTTTGCAACACCAGGAGAGTGGAAACTGAAAAACATTTTATCCTGGAGTGTGAAGCACTTAAAGATAGCAGAGAAAAGTTTGTCAATATCTTAAATTCTAGCACATGCTATAATTTATTCAGCAAGGAATATATTGAGAAGCTAGGAGAACTCATCATCAACTTACATAGGCAAAGATTTGATCTTCAGAAATCAGTTCAGATTGGGCAGGCTATCCCATAGGCTATTCTTGGCCTCATGAATGTTAAAATTCATTTCTTTCTTTCTTTCTCAATATGTCATGAGCTATATACCGGAAGGAGTGGTCAAGGCTTATGGATAATATCATCACAAGTTATGACGCTATCATCCAACGAATCAACAATTATGCCTATAGACTCATCTCCATGTATAAGTCTCTTGCTATCTCCATGATACTATTAAAGCATTCACATCTCAAAATGAAAGTCGAGTTGAGGGAACACGTGTCCAACACTTGGCGAGTACAAAAGTTGGAAAAAAATTATCCCAAAATATGGGAATGTAGACAAGAGGTGCAAACGGCTTGACAGAACATTAATATGCTATTTTTAGAATGCAACGATTGCAAGAAAGGTTGTAAATGGTTGTCTTTGAAAAGGCTTTAGAAATGGTTTAAGAAAATGGCAGGTGGAAATCCAAAGTCAAAATACACCCTTTTGCACTCATGTGGTTTGGAGCATCAGAGGAGCAAGAACAAAGAATCTATAAATGTAAGTGTGATCTAGCTATTGCAGCAAAACATTAGACTCAACTATCAATGTAACCCACCTAGAAACATGCATTGACTTATATCAATAAAATCTCTAAATGATACACGTGATGGGAATCAAATCCTTATGTAGTACATAGGAATTATGTGTTGAAAGAAAAAGAAAAAATATATGTGTGTGTGTGTGTGTGTGTGTGTGTGTGTGGGCGTGCCAAAATGTATCACATCAAAATGGTTAGTCAAGATTAGTCAAATAACATAAAACTAAAACCATTTTAGTGTATACTAAGAAAGATTGAGATAAAAGCATAATGAGACATGAATGACATGGACAAACTCCCTCATGATGCTCTCATTGTCGCAAATATTCCTTGTCCTCCTCATCTCCATGAACCTCGAGTACTATGAAATTGACTAATGGAGAGTGGGAGAGATAGATGCGGTGAGACTGGAATGTGGATTGCTCACATCCGCATAACAACATAAAGATACATGGATAAGGATTATGACATGATGAGGGTGTTAGCTCCAACCAAGAAGGAAGAGTGAGAGGGGGGGAGGGGTGAATCAGTCTTCGCTAAAATACCAAACTTAATCATAAAACACAGATCTAATAAACTGCAGTAATAAAACAGATAAGCAAATTAACAATAGAACACACAACACCAAGATTTTTGACGTGAAAAACCCAGTTAAGGAAATAACCACGGTGGGAACCTACCCACAGTAAGATGATATTCTGCAGTAGTATGTGTAAATATTACAATGGAGAATGCACATGCATTTAGGCACATTGCCTAGAGCTCACTGCTCAAATGTAATAGCCCGGAAGACTAAAATCCTTAGGGAAGTCTCACTGACTTGCAACAAGATTCAGACTACAATCCAGAAGAAATGAACTGAAAGAATATCATCTCCAAATGCCTGATTATAGTTCCAGTTAAGCACAAATGTCTTCCTTGCAACACCAATCTCACCTAAAACTCAACACCGAAGGATAAATCACTTGTTCATACATAAACCTCTCTTTGATAATGTAGACATAACATCAACACCTAAATTATATGAATATATCTCCTATATATAGAAATCATCAACCTAGACAACAAGGTCGACTAAACCCTCAACCCTTAATTAGAAAATTACAACACATGATACAAAGGTCGACCACCGGACCAATATAATGATTTACATAGCATAACATGGACCTAAATCAAATTCCCAAATGTTCAACTCCACCATAAATCACGCCAAGAACAATCGCAACATGCCACACCACTAGAAAAACCACATAACATGAAAATCATCACTGGTTCATAGAAACCACCAAAAAATCACACAACGATCAATGTGGATCACTAAAACAAATAGGACACGACTAGGAAACACCAGCAAGCATGTTAGAATCATCAAAAGCAGCTGCACCAACAACACTTATCAAATCTTCATCGGTCAACATCTGAAAGCTCAAGAACACAACCAATTAGCAACTATCACGAAGAAAGATAACTTGTGGAGCACCAAATCATGATCCAACTGAAATGAAGATACACAAGACCATCCCAAGAAATATCCCAAAGTTTCAGCACAAGATCTAATCACATCAGAAAATACCAGAGGAAATATCAAACTTTGCAAAATATTGATCAGGAAAACAACACTACAAACCGGATCATAAGATCTTCCCAAAATCCAATCACTAGAGAAAATCACAAGAATATGTTGACATCAATGACAACAACATATCCTAGCAGCAACAATGACCAACAATATCCAACAATCTCCCCCTTTGGCATTAATGGTAACATATGAATGTGAAAAACAATCAATGCAAAGAAAGAAGATATCTCCAGCAAACTCCCCCTAAGATCAGGAAAGATAAAGCAGTTTTTCACATGATCTCTCTCCCCCTTTGATAGCAATGCCAAAGATCTCAAAATAGAAAACCAAACTCTCCCTCCTCAAAACAAAAACATGAATCTCTCTCCAAAACATAGACTACTCCAGCAGAGGAGCAACACCAACACACCAATCTGGATAAAAGGATAAGGTTGAAATCCACCGAATTGATGCAACTTGATGCATCTAGTTCTCAACAGGAGGGGTGGATACCCCTAACTTGTCTCTCAAGTAGAAAAATGTATCTATAGGTAAAGGTTTAGTGAAAATATCAGCTATTTGTTATTTTGTAGATACATACTCTAGTTTCACCTTCTCTCCACTCACTTGCTCTCTCAAGTAATGATATTTGATTGACATGTGCTTAGTCTTTGAGTGTTGCACCAGATTCTTTGACATGTTGATAGCACTAGAATTATCATAGTATATAATAGTAGGCTCATCATAAATAACTTTGATATCTTTCAACATTTGCTTCATCCAAACTACCTGAGTGCAATTACTAGCAGCAACAATGTACCCAGCTTCAACAATACATAAGGACATTGAATCTTGTTTCTTACTAGCCCATGAAACCAACTTCTTACCCAAAAAGAGTGCTCCACCGGTAGTGCTCTTTCGGTCATCAACATCACCAGCCCAATTTGCATCAATGTAGGAACATAACATGAAGTCATCATTTCTTGGATACCATAAACCATAATCCACAATTCCCTTCAGATATTTGAATATCCTCTTAACAACAGTGATATGACTCTCTTTCAGATCAACTTGATATCTAGCAGCCATGCACACAACATGCATAATGTGTGGCCTAGTATGAGTGAGATATAGTCATCCACCAACCATAAATTTGTACAAACTCTTATTAGCTTTAGGAGGTTCATCATTCTTAGACAATTTACAACTAGTCGCCATAGGAGTTCCAATCAGTTTGGAGTCATTTAACCCAAACTTCTTCAACAATTCCTTCACATACTTAGTTTGAGATATGAATATACCTTTTCCAATCTATGCAATCTACAAACCTAAGAAAAATTTCATCTAACCAATCATAGATTTCTCAAATTCCTTATCCATATCATCGGCAAACTTCATGCTCAAGTCATCATCACCTCCAAAGATAATATCATCAACAAAGACTTCAACAATCAGGATGTTATCATTTTCTATCTTAAAGTATAGATTACTGTCAGCAACACCTTTACTAATTCCTAATTTCAACAAATATTTATCTAGTCTAGCATACCAGGCTCTAGGGGCTTATTTCAATCCATAAAGAGATTTCTTCATCTTGCATACCATGTCTCCATCATCTGATAATGAAACTCCATCAGGTTGCTCAATGTAGACTTCTTCCTCAAGATCACCATTCAAAAAGTTAGATTTGACATCCATCTCTATACCTTGAAATCTTTATAAGAAAATTAAGCAAGCAACAGTCTAACAGCTTCAAGTCTGGAAACCAGAGCAAAAGTCCCCTTATAATCAATCCCTTCTTGTTGTGAGTATCCTTTCCAGACCAGTCTAGCTTTATTTCTGACAACTTCTCTGGCTCCATTCAATTTGTTCCTAAATACCCATTTAGTACCAATAACAGTTGTATCATTAGGTCTAGGCACAAGTTCCCATATATTATTCTTTTCAATTTGATCTAGTTCTTCTTCCATAGCTCTCATCCAATTTTCATCTTTGCAGGCTTCATCAATATATTTAGGTTCAACTTTAGAAATCAAGCATACTTCTTCAGCAGCTAACCTTCTTCTAGTCATTACACCTTTATTCTTATCACCAATAATATCATACCTCGGAGTATTTTGATTCTTCTAATTCTCAGGTTCCTGCACTCCTTCACCAGCAGCAGCAACATCTAGATTAATTGTCTCTACCAGATCATTCTGCTTAGGCTCTTCAGGCTGAATAGGGGCTAAAACAATATGTTGTCCATCATCATAACCACATGCTCTGATCTCCTTCCCAAGGTACTCATACACCTTCACATTTTCACTTTCTACTATCTTTCTCAGTCTCTTATTGTAGAACCCGTAGGCTTTGATCTTTGTTGAATATCCCAAGAAGATACCTTCATCACTTCTAGCATCAAACTTTTTGGTATCACCTTTGATGTGAACTTTGTTGAATGTCTAAAAAGCAGTAATAATAGCTTCTCTCCATTAGATCTTCGAAACATTTCCTTCAATCAGCATAGTCCTTGTAGCATCCAAAATAGTTATGTTCTTCCTCTCAACAACTCCATTCTACCATGGGGTTCTAGGAGAAGATAATTTTCTTCTAATCCCATGCATCTCACATAATGAATTGAACTCATTGGAACAAAATTCTCCACCTCTATTAGATCTTAGACACTTCACCTTCAATCCAGACTCAATCTCTACTTTTGCTTTAAATATCTTGAATTTATCAAATTCTTTTGATTTCTCCTTCAAAAAGACAACCCACGTCATCCTAGAGTAATCGTCAATTAGTAGTATAAAATATCTACAGCCTGCACACTTCTAACATTTGTAGGTCCACATAGGTCAGTATGCACAAGATCTAGCAGTCCATCTGATGTTATATTGTTTTCTTTTGAAAGAAATTCTTGTTTGCTTACCTAACTAACATTCCTTACGTGTCAAATTAGTAGGCTTAACAATATTAGGCAGATCTCTAATAGAATGTGTAGAATTGATCTTGATCATTGAATAAAAATTTACATGATACATTCTCCTATGCCACAACCAACTCTCATCAATCTAAGAAATCAAACAACTTTTCTCACTAGCATTCAAATGAAAAATGTTACCTTTAGTCTTAGTTCCAAATGCAATCTCTATACCGGAGGCATTTAAGATCTTGCATTTACCATCCTTGAATTGTAGATCATAACCTTTATCAACCATTTGTCCAACACTCAAAATATTATGTTTCAAACCTTCAACATACAATACATCATCAGTGTTATTATTACCATCAAAAGAAATAGAACCTCTCCCACGAATCACACAGGCTTTGTCATCTCCAAATGTAACTATTCCACCATCATACCTTTCCATACTCACAAATTTTCTTTTATCACCGGTCATATGATGTGAACAACCACTTTCAATTACCCATTCATCTTTCTCTTCAACTTTCATAGCTAAATCTTTCTCCTCAATAGTACAGCTAGTGGAATCAACAGGTACAAGTCCATCTTCCTTAATGGCAAGGAATACAACATCATCTCCTTCTAATTCTTCATCTGTAATACCTTCATAGGCAACATAATAACAGTTCTTCTGATTCCTATACTCCTGGTTAGGCTTGTAAGGCTTATCATACTTCTCATGCTTTTCATATCTATCATTCCTATCATGCTTATCAAACTTATCATGTATGCCATACTTAGCCATTCTCTCTGGGCATCTAGAAGCAAAATGTCCTATCTTATTACAAGAGAAACATTTCAAAGGCAACTTTCCATCATACTTACTGACACCTTTGGGAAATCTTTAGGGAATCAATGCTTTAGTTTCATCTAGCTCTCTTTCTTGCTCTTCCATCTCTCTTCTCTCTCTCATATCTAGATATTGTGCACTCATCAAGATCATATTTTTGCTTACTAGATATAGATGCAGATGCTCTAAATCTAGTCTCGACTTTCCATGTGATTCTCCAAACTCACTCAACTCAAATGCAACAATCTTTCCAACCAACATATCTCTTATCACTGTAGTCACACTCTGGATCTCATCAATAGCAACAACCTTATTTTTATAAGCAGGAGGCAAAGATCTCAGCACCTTAGCAAAAATTTCTTCTTCCTCAATGGTCCCACTGGCACATCTAATACTTAGGACAAGATCATTCACCTTAGCCATGAAAGAGTGTATGTTCTCATCATCTCCCATCTTAAATGTCTCATACTTTCCTTTTAAACTCTGCAACTTAGCAACTTTCACCTGTTTGTCTCCTTCATACAAGATCTCAAGCTTCTCCTAGATCTCATGTGCAGTTTGAAGTCCCATCACATTTGTCATCTCAGAATCAGTCAAGGCACTAAGCAATGCTTCCTTCTCTCTAATATTGTGTTCAGCTTCCTTGATCTCATCAGGAGTAGACGGTCCATTCTTTGTAATCTTCTAGTAATCTTCTACAAGACATTTCAAATGCACTTCCATCAAGTTCTTCCATATAGCATAGTTACTTCCATCAAATCTCAGATTGTCTTTCTTAAAGATAACACCTTGAATTGCCATCCTAGATCTCCTCAAGCGATCAAGCTTCCACCAGAGGATCTAGCTCTGATACCAATTGTTAGCAACAACCAAGAAGGAAGACTAAGAAGGGGGATGAATTAGTCTTCACTAGAATACCAAACTTAATTATAAAACATAGATCTGATAAACTGCAGTAATAAAATAGATAAGCAAATTAACAGCACAACACACAACACCAAGATTTTTGACATGGAAAAATCGGTTAAGGAAAAAACCATGGTGAGAACCTACCCATGGTAAGATGATACTCTGCAGTAGTATGTGTAAATATTATAATGGGGAATGCACATGCATTCAGGCACACTACCTAGAACTCACTACTCAAATATAATGGCCTCGAAGGCTACAACCCTCAGGGAAGTCTCACTGACTTACAACAAGATTCGTACTACAATCTAGAAGAAATGAACTGAAAGAATGTCATCTCTAAATGCCCGATTACAGTTCTGGTTAAGCACAGATGTCTTCTCTGCAACACCAATCTCACCTCAAACTCAACACCGAAGGATAAATCACTTGTTCGCACATAAACCTCTCTGATAATGCAGACATAACATCGACACCTAAATTACATGAATATCTCCTATATATACAAATCATCAACCTTGACAACAAGGTCAACTAAACCCTCAACCCTTAATTACAAAATCACAACACATGATACAAAGATCAATCACTAGACCAATATATGATTACATAGCATAACATGGACCTAAATAAAATTCTCAAATGCTCAACTCCACCAGAAATCTTGCCAATATCAACCGCAACACGCCACACCACTAGAAAAACCACATAACATGAAAATCATCACCGGTTCATAGAAACCACCAAAAACTCGCACAACAATCAATGTGGATTACCAAAACAAATAGGACACAACTAGGAAACACCAGCAAGCACGTTAGAATCATCAGGAACATCTACACCAATACCACTTATCAAATCTTCATTGGTCAATGTCTGAAAGCTCAAGAACACAACCAATCAACAATTGTCGCGAAGAAAGATAACTTGCAGAGCACCAAATCACGATTCAACTGAAATGAAGATACACAAGACCATCCCAAGAAATATCCCAAAGTCTCAACACAAGATCTGATCACACCAGAATATACCGTAGGAAATAGCAAACTCTACAAAACAATGATCAGCAAAATAACACTACAAACCGGATCATAAGATCTTCCCAAAATGCAATCACCGAAGAAAATCGCAAGAATATGTTTGCATCAATGACAACAATATATCCTAGCAGCATAAATGACCAACAATATCCAACAGAGGATGCTATGATAATAGATTATACACTCAAGAGGACAACACGATGGATGCACTGATTATGGACATGCAACCAAAAGGGCAGCATAAGTCTATGATGAAAAAGTGGATGATTTTTTATGATTAGAGGCTTCAATTTATAGAGTTAGGAGCCTAGGAATGGATGGTTAGGATTGAAAGGATGATGAAGGGCCCAGATAAAAAGGGAGTGTGGTCCCATATTTGAAGCCTTATCTTTGTGACAAGTGTCACAAGGGGAAGAGGTGCAAGGGTAAGTGTGCTCACACGTGTGAGCACACATGGGGAAACTCTTAAAAGGGACATGTCTATGACATGTGTAAGGGATAAGGTGGATATGAGGTGACTTGGGAGTCACATGTTGAAAAGGTAGAGGCTTGTGAAAATGACATGTCTATAACATGTGTAAGAGGTAGGTTGACTTTGTGAGTCACATGTGGGTTTGGATAGATGTGTAGTATAAAAATTGAACAAATACTAATAGGGATTAGGCTTAGGTTAATTAAGTTAATGGGGGGATTAAAAGGTAGGTTTGTAGGAATCACAAAATTAGCTTAACTAATTATGAATTGATTTAGCTAATTGGGATTAGGAATAAATTTGGAATATTCCCTAAAGGTGAGTTTGATTTATTAAAATAAATCAAACTTTAGGAGGAATGTAAAGGGGATAGTAATTAAATATGATTTAATTAATTTAAAGGTAATGATATGATAATATGATTAATTAAATTAATCATGTGATAAAGGGTTAATTAATTAAATATCAATTTAATCAATTTTATGTGTCTACATATCCTATTTTGCAAAAAGATAATTGACATGCAGACGCAATGGAAAGTGCTACTTCCCTTATATCCCTTGAGGACCCTTTTGTGAACTACCATTTTATCAATCATAATCTTACTTCTCCTATTGTTTTTGATAGTTATAGTGAGATTGTCTATTGTTATAACATGGATTCTAATGAGTGGTACTCCCTTATTATTTGATATTTGTGTGATAGTAGTTTTTTTATCCTACAAGTAAGAACACTAGAACTTAAATCTGGAAACTTTTTCTATGATATCTCATTGTTTCTAATATCATTTATATGGAAGGCTATAATGGTCTTGTTCTTTGTTGTCTTAAAAAATCAAAGATCCCTATTTCTCTTGAGGAAGCACATTTGTGTGCTTGCGGGTGGCATTTTGGTGGTAAATCTTTGGTCCAAAAGTTGCTCCAAATGGGATACTATTGGCAAATAATGGATAAATATTCCTTTGCTTTCATCAAAAAGTGTCATCATTATCAACAACATAACAATTAGATTCATGCTCATGCCCATGGACTTAGAGCCTAGGTTGCTCCTTGACCATTTTCCTTATGCGGTTTGGATCTTATTGACAAAATTTCTCCTTCTTAGGGACATACTTTCATCATCACAACAACATATTACCTTACGAAATGGGTTGAAGTCAATCCCCTTCGTTCCACAACCATTGAAGTGATTTGTTAGTTCATTTTAGATAATATCATTTATCAATTTGGTACACTTTCCACTTTGGTTTCCAACAATGATACTTAATTTAAGAACAAAGATATGAAAAGGTTTCTATATGAATATCACATTGAACATCATTTTTCTACTACTTACTATCCTCAATTAAATGGTCAAGTTGAAGCTTCTAACAAGATAATTTACCAAATCCTTCAAAAAATTGTTAACAAACATGATATATATTTTGTAACATCTTTACTTTCATGAGTAGAATTCAATTGACATGGGTAAACATCTAAAGTTGAAATTAATTTAATTATTTTTATAAAAATTTAAGAATTATAAAATAAATTATAATATTTATTTACTTTTTAATATAGTTGATATATCTTATGTCATTATACATAGGTCATTGTACTAGATGCATAGTCCCTCCAACCATCACTATTCGTAAAGTTTATAAACCCTTTGATAGGTTGTAGATCACAAAACAAAGGATTGTCAATTTCTATATGTTGTAGTCCCCTTTTAGAGCAACATACTAATGATCCACATGGATTCTACCCCCTCTTCAAATCCCATGAAATTACAACCCACTAAATTTAGTATATTTTCTAATATATCTTTTGATCTTAGCACCACTCCACATTTAGTGATATTTTTGGTAGATTATTTAGGTTAGCATCCTCCTCCGAACTTAGTAGTGATTTAGTTAATTTGGCAAACTTACAGATCTAGCAATGGTTCCAAATTATTTAGCAAAAATCAAATTTGGAAAATGAGTAAAATTGGTGACATATTTTATAAAGTTGTTAGTGACATTAACATAATTCTTCCCCCAATCTATCCTCTCAACATTTTCATTTTGGTTTTGTTATTTGGACTTTGGAATACTCTTTTTTTTCACATTACCTTAATTTTTAAAGATTTTTTTTATCTAGTATATTTCTTTTAAAGCTTTGTAGTGGCGTGGATGATTTATATATTGGTGTCTAGATTTTTTTATAAATTATAGACTTTCACAAGTGATGTTGAGCACTTATGATTTTAGGAGCTTTCAAGGTTTTGTTCAAGCTCAAATAATAATATTAGGTGCATTTTTTTTTAGAAAATACATAATATTTTGTGTACTTGTCATTGGTGTAGTATGATTTATATCATTTTATTAATTTTTTTTTTTAAAAAAAAATTTATGGCTTAATTTGATATGTGTAATATACAAAGATGAAGACTATTTCATTTATTTAGCAAGTGAAAACTATAATCACATTAAGTATAATTTATTAAGGGTGATCTAGTATTTTATGCTCTTTTGCTATTTGATTTTCTTGATTGTTAGAAATTGTGACTAAATTTAAGGAGTTAATCATTGGGTATCAAAAATAATCTTATTGTGGCTTGTTAATGGGCTTTCTAGGGTAAATCCTAGTGGTTGTGGCGCTTTTGTAACTGTTTGGGTAAGACCGGAGAAAGGATGGGTGAAGATCAATTCTAATGGTGCGTCAAGAGGAAATTCAGGTATTTCAGGTGCTAGTTGTGTGGCTTAAGATTGTGAAGGGAAAATCTTGTTAAAGGGTACTCAAAGGTTGCAAAATGGGGCAAATAATGAGGTTGGGGTTCAAGCTACGCTAATGGCAGTTGAGTTACCATGCAACCTTAAAATTTCAAAACTTCATCTTGAAGGAGACTCCAAAATCGTTACGGATGCAATCTCGAGTGGATCCTCCCAATCTTGATGTATTAATAAGTTTGTATCAATTATTTGTTCAAATTTAATTTCTTTTCAAGATTTAAAAATCTTGCAAGTCAGGCGGGAAGCTAATGGGGAGGCTAATGCCTTGGCCAATTTGGCATGTGACTTGGACCCCCAAACGATCCAGTGGTGCGACAGCTCAAGAGCCGATGTGGCTTGGGATGCTTGATCGATACTTTAACATGATGGTTCTGGCCTTGAAGTTGTCCGGTGAATTAGTTCTCTTCCTCTACTTTTTTCTCTCTGTGCCTATTTTACTTCCTTATTATTAAATTCAAGTTGACACCTTAAAATGTCATTATGACTAAGGTTTTCAAGATTGGATGCAAGAGGAGTGGCACATTTTATGATGTGCAAAGGTGTTGGCTTCATCTTTATTTAGAAATTTCTAAATTTTCACTTGCATCGTGATGTTGTTTATGTTTGAAGTGAGGGTGTGGTGTGGAGATAATTGTGATTTTTCTGCTCTACGTGGAAATTGCAGCCAATTTCACTCTATGTTCCACCAAGAAACAATTGGCTTTCCTTGGAGGTATCTTTGATAAGTAGTTGGAAGGTATTTTCCTTTGTGATGAGGAGGCCTTTCTTGACATTATTAAGCGTCTTTTGGGCCAAGAGTATTTGGTGTCTAAATTTTGGTACAAAACCAACGTGGATATTGTGTCAATGGTAGTGGCCTGGGTTTGTCGTTTGGGACTAAAGCAGGGGTTGAATGGGTAATGAAAGCTTGTGTTCCTACCCACTCACTTTGTGGCCTTGTTTATATAATGGGAAGAGTGGTTCTTGGGCAAGGTTTGAGGAGACCATTTGGGGAAAGTGTGATGTGTTGGCATTTTGAGTTTGCTGGTATTTTGCATACAGATTGCATTAATGATATGTTGTCATTGATGTCAATTGAACCAATAATGGTATTTATTTTATTGTTGATATTGTTGTTCTTTTATATTGGCTAGTAACCGGTAAAGAGAGCTTTGTGGAAGATGTTGTAAACCTGT
The DNA here is from genome assembly GCF_030272615.1 of Cryptomeria japonica. Taxonomy (NCBI): domain Eukaryota; kingdom Viridiplantae; phylum Streptophyta; class Pinopsida; order Cupressales; family Cupressaceae; genus Cryptomeria; species Cryptomeria japonica. The sequence continues at coordinate 560,683,344 of NC_081414.1, read as the reverse complement.
ATGTTAAGTTTGTGAGATAAATCAGTGAACCGATGTAAAGGGTTAAACATTTCTATGCATTGTAACTGGTAAACCCTATCAGTTGTTAAACCCTAACCGATCAAGTTTGATGGTTTATTATCTGATAAGCACATGTGATCATTGAATGAGGATATGTTCAAATTGTTTTGGCGCGTTTGTTATTGTCTAGGGAAGGAGCAAAGTGGATTGCATTTAATGCAAAGCATGTGATGAGTTACAAAGTCCGATGAAGTGGTGATCATGGAGCGGTTGGAATTTTCTTGAAGAATGTGAAGAGATTGTCATGATTTCTAACGGTCAAGATTGTACCGACTTGTTTACAATCTCGATGATGAGAATTAGGTTTTTGCAATGTTACCGACCTAATTGATTTCTATTTAAGGTCGATGAATTTGTTGTAAAGGTTGTTGGCAAGATTGGTAGAAACCTGTTAAGTGTGCAGTTGCCCAACTAGTAAATGGATCTGCACTTTAAGTGAAGGCATATTGAAGCATAGAAAGATCTGATCAAGCAATTGTAGTGCTACTCAGACAGATAAAGAAAACCTGTTGTTCTCTAACAATTATAGCAGAAGTAAAATCCCTTAACCGGGTAAGCTCTAACAAGCTTGGTACTCATTAAATCCTCTAGCAAGGTGGTCCATTAGCTTGGATTCTTAAATCCTCCAGCGAGGTTACTCCTAACAGGGTATTGTTCTTTTAATCAAGGCATATTTGTAAATCCCTTAACTGGGTGATTCCTAACCAAAATTAGTTCTTAACAGGACTTATTGTAAAGCTTTAACAGGCTTGGCTCCTAACATGGCAAACTTTAAAAGAGTTCAAATAGCTATCCTTGTGAGTCCCATCTCGCCGTGGTTTTTACCTATTTGGATTTTCCACGTATAAACATTTGTGTCAAGTGGTGAATCCTTTTGCGGCTATGATCTTATTTGTTGATTTGGTTAATTTCTGATAAGGCATGTTAAGTAGAAGCATTGAGAGATGAATGTGTTGAGTTATGATTAAGCATTGTTGGTGTTCACAAGATTGAATTTATTTACTGTTAAAGTTGTCATAACAGTTAAACCGGTTGATGTCAAGCATTCTTATGAATATTGATCTTGACTTGATCTTGACTGAATTTGAGTTTGGGAACTTTGTATCAGTTTTTCAATATACCGATTCACCCCCCCCCCCCCCTCTCAGTATTCTACCAGATACTTACTCTTTCATCATACCATCAATTGGTATCAAAGCGACTCAGGTCCTCTTAATCTAAAAGCCTAACAGCTTGAGGAAAAGATCTTGTAGATCATGATGAAGAAAGAAGGTCTGAAGTTCAACAAAGATAACTATAGAATATAGAGTGACATAATGAAGATTTACATTAAGAGTCTTGGTAGTCAGTATTGGGATCATATAGAAAATAAGTATACTACAACTACTGGACCCTTGACTGATGATCAGAAGAAAGAAAAGCAAGAAAAACACCAGGCATTAGAAGCTATTATCAGTTCCCTGTCTGATGTTGAATATGTAGATGTTCATGTCTTGAAACTGCATATGAAGTATGGAATAAATTAGAAGAGATTTATAGTGGTAATGAATATGTTAAGATTGCCAAAGAGGAGAGTTTAAGAGGAAAGTTTGACGACATGAGGATGTCTGAAGGTGAGAATATCCAGCAGTATAGTCAAAGGATTAAAGAGATAGTTGGTGAGATAAAGAGTGCAGGAGGGAAAGTAGAAGATGCCACTGTAATCAGTAAGATACTGAGAGCCCTGCTTCCGGTCTATGATATCCGTGTTGCAGCCATTCAGGAGTTGAAATCCATTGACAAGACAAAGGTAACTGTTGACTCTATTATTGGCAAACTTACTGCTTTTGAACTAAATGTCTATGATGGTAGTGTACAGAAATCAGAATATGCATTTAGAGCTTCTATCTCTAACCCATCTATGAGAAGAAGTAGAGATACCGGCCATAACTATGAATCTAGATCCAGCAGAGATGCTGAAGATGAAGACAACTTAGTGGAACTTAAAGCATTGTTGTATAAATGACTGCCTGGAGGCACTGGTAAATATACAGGTAAGCTACCCTTAAAATGTTTTGCATGTAACAAGATTGCTCATATAGCAACAAACTGCCCTAATGGTGAAAATGAATACAAGAGAGACAAATTTAAGAAATATAAGAGTAAAGGCAAGAGAGATTGTCTTGTAGCTATTGACAATGGTATTACTAATGAAGAATCTAATGATGATGCTAGTGAAGATATTGTGTTTGTAGCTATTAAGGAAGAAATATCATATCAGAAGGCACTCTTATCCAAAATGGATAACTCTGATGATTGGATCATTGATAGTGGTTGTTCACATTACATGACCGGTGATCAAAGCAAATTTCTTTCCCTGAAAGAATTTCATGGCGATGTTGTCAGATTTGGCAATGACTCACCCTGTATGGTTAAAGGTAAGGGAGTTATTTCTCTTAATGGGAAGAGCATTGTTGGTGATGTTTATTGGGTTGAAGGCCTAAAGCACAATTTATTAAGTGTGGCACAACTTAATGATAGAGGATACCCACTGGAGTTCAAAAATGGAATATGGAAAATCTTTGACAACAAAGGTGAATTGATTGCAACTAGGAAACAGACTAGAGGTAATCTATTTCATCTCAATCCAAAAATTAACAACTGTTCGATTGCAAAAATAGATGATAGTTGTCTTTGGCATAGGATATTTTGTCATATAAATTTTGACAATATTGTTAAAGTAAGCAAGTCTAAGACAATAAGAGGTCTGCCTCAGCTAGACAAACCGGTTAATGCTCTTTGTAAAGAATGTCGACTAGGAAAGATGACTTCTTCAACTTTTAAGAGCAATTCCTTCTCAGAATAGCACTTGTTAGATTTGGCTCATACAGATCTATGTGGACCAATAAGAACAAGAAGCATTCAAGGTGACAGATACTTCATGATCTTCACTGATGATTGTTCAAGGATGATGTGGGTCACATTCTTGAAGGATAAGAATGAAGCTTTTGGTAAATTCAAGGCATTCAGAGCCTTACCTGAGAAAGAGAATGGCAAAAAGATAAAATGTTGAAGAACAGATCAAGGCAATGAATCCCTTTCTACAAAGTTCACTAAATATTGTGATGATAATGGTATCAAGTGGCAACTTTCTGCACCAAGGACACCACAACAGAATGGTATAGAAAAGAGAAACAACCAATTAGTGGTTGAAGCGGCTAGTACTGTGTTGATACAAGGAGGTGTATCAAAAACATTTTGGAAAGAAGCTGTAAGTACAACTATTTACACAATGAACCGAGTTCTGGTGAAAAAAGGTAAGGACAAGACCCCATATGAGTACTGGTATGGGATATCACCTGATATTAGCTATTTTAAGATATTTGGAAGCAAATGTTTTATTAAAAGAGGTGATAACATAACCAAGTTTGAAGCTAAGAGTGTTGAAGGCATATTTCTTGGTTATTCCACCAAGAGTAAGGCCTATAAATGCTTCAACAACCAGACACAAAAAATTGTTGAGAGTGTTGATGTTCGTGTAGATGAATGTCCTGAAATTTCAGAAGGAACCAGTTCTGAGAAGAAGGATGAAGATCCTTGCATTTTGCTTTTGGAACCTGAAACTGTTAAATCATACATCGGTAAAGAAAATCTTGATGTACATGTTAAACCAAAACAAAAAAATTCAGAGGAAGATGATAATGAAGAAGTTGAACCTGAAGAGAATGATCATGTTATTTGTAGGTAGTTGAGACTGAATCACAGTCCTGAATAGATAATTGGGGAAAAGGATGCTGGAGTACTAACTAGAAGGAGAATAAGAGAGAACTCTTGCATGATCTCCACCTTTAAACCTAGAAGTGTTAAGGAGGCATTTGGTGATGATCATTGGGTGAAAGCTATGGAGGAGGAGTTGGATCAAATTGAGAAGAACAACACTTGGACCCTAGTACCTCGATCGGTAAACAAGAATGTTATAGGTACTAAATGGGTGTTTAGAAATAAATTAAATGAAGATGGTGTTGTAATTCACAACAAGGCAAGATTAGTATGGAAAGGATATGCGCAAGAAGAAGGAGAAGACTATGGAGAAACTTTTGCACCAGTAGAAAGACTAGAAGGTGTCAGAACACTACTTGCATTTGCAGCTCATAAGAAGTTTAAGGTATACCAGATGGATGTCAAGTCTGCATTCTTGAATGGAATACTGGAAGAAGATGTTTATATAGAGCAACCTGATGGTTATTCATTGACAGATAAAGAAGACATGGTATGTAAATTGACTAAATCTTTGTATGGATTAAAGCAGGCACCCAGAGCATGGTATGAACGGTTTCATACTCATCTGATAAAGATAGGCTTTACTAGAACTAGTGATGACGACAACATTTATCTCGAGTCTGAAGGAGATGATATATTGTTCAGTGTAGTATTTGTAGATGACATTATATTTGGAGGTAATGACGACATGAGTAATTGATTTGCAGATGAAATGAAGAATGAATTTGAGATGTCATTAGTAGGGAAAATAAAAAATGTCATAGGCTTACAGATACAACAGATGAAGAATGGTATTTCCATTACTCAATCCAAGTATGTGAAAGAGGTTTTGAAGACTTTTGATATGAGTGACTATAAACCAGCTGGAACCCCAATGGTTACAGGTTGTAAATTGTCCAAGGAAGATGCATCTAAGTCTGTAGATGAAAAGGAATACAAGTCAATGATTGGCAAATTACACTATGTTTTTCACAGTTGATCAGATATTGCCCGTGCAGTTGGTATTGTTGCTAGATTTCATAAGAATCCAAAGGAGGCACATCTGAAGGCAACCAAGAGAATATTTAGATATCTGAAAGGTACTATTGGCTTTGGGTTATGGTATCCATATGGTGGAAATTTTGATTTGAAAGCATACACAGATGTTGATTGGGCAGGAAATATTGATGACCAGAAGAGTACTACCGATGGAGCATTCTTTCTAGGAGGAAGGCTAGTCTCTTGGAGTAGTAAAAAGCAGAGTTTCACTGCAAAATCAACTGTTGAAGCTGAGTATGTAGCAGCTTATATGAATTGCACACAATCTATGTGGATGAGGCACATTTTGGAAGGTTTGAAGATGGAAATCTTAGAACCAATAAAGATTTTGTGTGATAATACAAGTGCAATAAAAAAATTTAAAAATCATGTTTTGCACACAAGGACTAAGCACATTGAATTGAAATATCACTTCTTGAGGGAAAAATTTCAAAGTAAAGATGTTATCTTGGAGCATGTTTCTACCAAGGAGCAGCCTGCAAATATCTTTACCAAACCTCTGCCTAAGACCACTTTCAAGTATCTTAGAAGTCAATTAGTGGTTATCCCTCTTCATGAATTTAGTTGAGCATGATGCTGATTGCATCAGTCCCTCAATTACTTGTAGAATTTTACATGGATTGATGAAGAAGTGGATGTATTCCACAGGGGGAGCATCAACATCACAGTGAGAGCAGAATTACATGTTTTGCTTTTACTTTGGCATTGTTGTCAAAGGGGAAGAAGAATTATGTGATTTAGGAGAAGAATTATGTGTCTGATTAGGTGTACTAGCGATAGGCTGAAGAAAGGACTGAGAAAGGAGAATACTTGGTAATGTAAACTAGGATTCTTATTCAGCAATCTCAGCAGCAATCAGAGGCATTGATATTTGTATTGCCATCAATGCCAAAGGGGGAGATTGTTGGCATTTTGAGTTTGTTGGTATTTTGCATAGAGATTGCATTAATGATATGTTGTCATTGATGTCAATTGAATCGGTAATGGTATTTATATTATTGTTCATATTGTTGTTTTTGATATTGGCTAGTAACTGGTAAAGATAGCTTTGTGGAAGATGTTGTAAACCTATATGTTAAGTTTGTGAGATAAATCGGTGAACCAGTGTAAAGGGTTAAACCTTTCTATGCATTGTAACTTGTAAACCCTATCAACTGTTCAACCCTAACTAATCAAGTTTGATAGTTTATTATCTGATAAACGATAATGATGAAGACATGTGTGATCATTGAATGAGGATATGTTCAAATTGTTTTGGTGTGTTTGTTATTGTCTAGGGAAGGAGCAAAGTGGATTGCATTTAATGCACAATGTGTGATGAGTTACAAAGTCTGATGAAGCGGTGATCATGGAGTGGATGGAATTTTCTTGAAGAATGTGAAGAGATTGTCATGATTTCTAACGGTCAAGATTGTAGCAACTTGTTTGTAATATCGATGATGAAAATTAGGTTTTTGTTGTGTTACCGACCTATTTGATTTCTATTTAAGGTCGATGAAGTTGTTGTAAAGGTTGTTGGCAAGATTAGTAGAAAACCTGTTAAATCTACAGTTGCCCAACCAGTAAATGGATCTGCACTTTGAGTGAAGGCAGATTGAAGCATAGAAGGATCTGATCAAGCAAATGTAGTGCTACTCCGACAAATAAAGAAAACGTGTTATTCTCTAACAATTATAGCAGACGTAAAATCCCTTAACCGAGTAAGCTCTAACAAGCTTGGTACTCATTAAATCCTCTAACAAGGTGGTCCATTAGCTTGGATTCTTAAATCCTCCAGCGAGGTTACTCCTAACAGGGTATTGTGCTTTTAATCAAGGCATATTTGTAAATCCCTTAACCGGGTGATTCCTAACCAGAATTAGTTCTTAACAGGACCTATTGTCAAGCTTTAACAGGCTTGGCTCCTAACAGGGCAAACTTTAGAAGAGTTCAGATAGCTATCCTTGTGAGTCCCATCTCACTATGGTTTTTACCTATTTGAGTTTTCCACATATAAACATTTGTGTCAAGTGGTGAATGCTTTTGCGGCTATGATCTTATTTGTTGAGTTGGTTAATTTCTGATAAGGCATGTTAAGTAGAAGCATTGAGAGATGAATATGTTGAGTTATGATTAAGCATTGTTGGTGTTCACAAGATTGAAGTTGTTTATTGTTAAAGTTGTCATAACAGTTAAACTGGTTGATGTCAAGCATTCTTATGAATATTGATCTAGATTGAGATATGTTAACTTTGTTGGACTGAGTTTGAGTTTGGGAACTTTGTATCAGTTTTTCAATATACTGATTCACCCCCCCCTCCCTCAGTATTCAACCGGATACTTAGTCTTTCAACATACCATCAATTGGTATCAGAGCGACTCAGGTCCTCTTAATCTAAAAGCCTAACAACATGAGGAAAATATCTTGTAGATCATGATGAAGAAAGAAGGTTTGAAGTTCAACCAAGATAACTATAGAATATGGAGTGACAGAATGAAGATTTACATTAAGAGTCTTGGTAGTCAGTATTGGGATCATATAGAAAATAAGTGTACTGCACCTACTAGACCCCTGACTGATGATCAGAAGAAAGAACATCAAGAAAAACACCAGGCATTAGAATCTATTATCAGTTCCCTGTCTGATGCTGAATATGTAGATGTTCATGGTCTTGAAACTGCATATGAAGTACGGAGGAAATTAGAAGCGATTTATAGCGGTGATGAACATGTTAAGATTGCCAAAGAGGAGAGTTTAAGAGAAAATTTTGACGACATGAGGATGTCTGAAGGTGAGAATATCTAGCAGTACAGTCAAAGGATTAAAGAGATAGTTGGTGAGATAAAGAGTGCAGGAGGGAAAGTGGAAGATGCCACAGTAATCAGTAAGGTACTGAGAACCCTGCAACCAGTCTATGCTATCGGAGTTGTAGCCATTCAGGAGCTGAAATCCATTGACAAGACAAAGGTAACTCTTGACTCTATTATTGGCAAACTTACTGCTTTTGAACTAAATGGCTATGGTGGTAGTGTATAGAAATCAGAATCTGCATTTAGAGCTTCTATCTCTAATCCATCTGTGAGAAGAAGTAGAGATACCAGCCATAACTATGAATCTAGATCCAACAGAGATGTTGAAGATGAAGACAACTTAGTGGAACTCAAAGCATTTTTGGCAAAACGGCTGCCTAGAGGCACTAGTAAATATAGGGGTAAGCTACCCTTAAAATGTTTTGCATGCAACAAGATTGGTCACATAGCAGCAAACTGCCCTAATGGTGAAAATGAATACAATAGGGTCAAATTTAAGAAATATAAGGGTGAGATTGTCTTGTAGCTATTGACAGTGGTATTACTGATGAAGAATTTGATGATGGTGCTCGTGAAGATATTGTGTTTGTAGCTATTAAGGAAGAAATATTAGATCAGAAGGCACTCTTATCTAGAATGGATAACTCTAATGAATGGATCATTGATAGTGGTTGTTCCCATCATAGGACCAGTGATCGAAGCAAATTTCTTTCCCTGAAAGAATTTGATGGCGGTGTTGTCAGATTTGGCAATGACTCACCCTGTATGGTTAAAGGTAAGGGAGTTATTTCTCTTAATGGGAAGAGCATTGTTGGTGATGTCTATTCGGTTGAAGGCCTAAAGCACAATCTGTTAAGTGTGGCACAACTTAATGATAGAGGATACCCACTAGAGTTCAAAAATGGAATGTGCAAAATCTTTGACAACAAAGGTGAATTGATTGCAACCGAGAAACAGACCAGAGGTTATCTATTTCATCTCAATCCTAAAATTAGCAACTGTTTGATTGCAAAAATAGATGATAGTTGGCTTTGGCATAGAAGATTTTGTCATATAAATTTTGACAATATTGTTAAAGTAAGCAAGTCTAAGACAGTAAGAGGTTTGCCTCAGCTAGACAAACGGTTAATGCTCTTTGTAAAGAATGTCAACTAGGAAAGATGACTTCTTCAACTTTTAAGAGCAAGTCCTTCTCAACAGAGCACTTGTTAGATTTGGTTCATACAAAACTATGTGGACTAATAAGAACAAGAAGCATTCAACGTGACAGATACTTCATGATCTTCACTGATGATTGTTCAAGGATGATGTGGGTCACATTCTTGAAGGATAAGAATGAATCTCCTAGTAAATTCAAGGCATTCAGAACCTTAGCTAAGAAAGAGAGTGGCAAAAAGATAAAATGTCTAATAGATCAAGGCGATGAATTCACTTCTGCAGAGTTCACTAAATATTGTGATGATAATGGTATCAAGCAGCAAATTTCTCCACCAAGGACACCATAGTAGAATGGTATAGCAAAGAGAAACAACCAATCAATGGTTGAAGTGCCTAGTGCTGTGTTGATACAAGGAGGTGTATCAGAAACATTTTGAAAAGAAGCTGTAAGTACAACTGTTTACACAATGAACCGAGTTCTGGTGAAAAGAGGTAAGGACAAGACCCCATATGAGTACTGGTATGGGATATCACCTGATGTTAGCTATTTTAAGATATTTGGAAGCAAATGTTTTATTAAAAGAGGTGATTACATAAGCAAGTTTGAAGCTAAGAGTGTTGAAGGCATATTTCTTGGTTATTCCACCAAGAGTAAGGCCTATAAATGCTTCAACAACTAGACACGAAAAATTGTTGAGAGTGTTGATGTTCGTGTAGATGAATGTCCTGAAATTTCAGAAGGAACCAGTTCTGAGAAGAAGGATGAAGATCCTTGCATTTTGCTTTTGGAACCTGAAACTATTAAATTAGAAACCGGTAAAGAAAATCCTGATGTACTTGTTCAATCTTAACAAATAAATTCAGAGGAAGATGATAATGAAGAAGTTAAAGTTGAAGAGAATGATCATGTTATTCCTAGGTATGTGAGACTGAATCATAGTCCTGAATAGATAATTGGGGATAAGGATGCTGGAATACTAACTAGAACGAGAATAAGAGAGAACTCTTGCATGATCTCCACCTTTGAACCTAGAAGTGTTAAGGAGGCATTTGGTGATGATCATTGGGTGAAAGCTATGGAGGAGGAGTTGGATCAAATTGAGAAGAACAACACTTGGATCCTGGTACCTCGACCGGTAAACAAGAATGTTATAGGTACTAAATGGGTCTTCAGAAAAAAATTAAATAAAGATGGTGTTGTAAGTCACAACAAGGCAAGATTAGTATGCAAAGGATATGCACAAGAAGAAGGAGATGACTATGGAGAAACTTTTGCACCAATAGCAAGACTTGAAGGTGTTAGAACACTAGTTGCATTTGCAGCTCATAAGAAGTTTAAGGTATACCAGATGGATGTCAAGTCTGCATTCTTGAATGGAATACTGGAAGAAGAGGTTTATATAGAGAAGCCTGATGGTTATGCATTGACAGATAAGGAAGACATGGTATGCAAATTGCTTAAAGATTTGCATGCATTAAAGAAGGTACCCAAAGCATGGTATGAATGGTTTCATACTCATCTGATAAAGATAGGCTTTACTAGAACCAGTGATGATAGCAACATTTATCTCAAGTCTGAAGGAGATGATATACTGGTCAGTGAAGTATTTGTAGATGAAATTATATTTGGAGGTAATGATGACATGAGTAATTGCTTTCAGATGAAATGAAGAATGAATTTGAGATGTCATTAGTAGGGAAAACAAAAAATTTCATAGGCTTACAAATACAGTAGATGAAGAATGGTATTTCCATTACTCAATCCAAGTATGTGAAAGAGGGTTTGAAGACTTTCGATATGAGTGACTGTAAACCAGTTGGAACCCCAATGGTTATAGGTTGTAAATTGTCCAAGGCAGATGCATCTAATTCTGTAGATGAAAAGGAATACAGGTCAATGATTGGCAAATTACACTATGTTTTTCACAATTGATCAGATATTGCCCATGCAGTTGGTATTGTTGCTAGATTTCAGAAGAATCCAAAGAAGGCACATCTGATGGCAACCAAGAGAATTTTTAGATATCTGAAAGGTACTATTGACTATGGGTTATGGTATCCATATGGTGGAAATTTTGATTTGAAAGCATACACAGATGTTGATTGGGAAGGAAATATTGATGACTAGAAGAGTACTACCGGTGGAGCATTCTTTCTAGGAGGAAGGCTAGTCTCTTGGAGTAGTAAATAGCAGAGTTGCACTTCACAATCTACTGTTGAAGCTGAGTATGTAGTAGCTTATATGAATTGCACACAATCTATGTGGATGAGGCACATTTTGGAAGGTTTGAAGATGGAAATCTTAGAACCAATAAAGATTTTGTGTGATAATACGAGTGCAATATAAATTTCAAAAAATCATGTTTTGCACGCAAGGACTAAGAACATTGAATTGAAATATCACTTCTTGAGGGAAAAAGTTCAAAGTAAAGATGTTATCTTGGAGCATGTTTCTACAAAGGAGCAGCCTGCAAATATCTTTACCAAACCTCTGCCTAAGACCACTTTCAAGTATCTTAGAAGTCAATTAGGGGTTATCCCTCTTCATGAATTTAGTTGAGCATGATGCTGATTGCATCAGTCCCTCAATTACTTGTAGAATTTTACATGGATTGATGAAGAAGTGGATGTATTCCACAGGGGGAGCATCAACATCACAGTGAGAGCAGAATTACATGTTTTGCTTTTACTTTGGCATTGTTGTCAAAGGGGAAGAAGAATTATGTGATTTAGGAGAAGAATTATGTGTCTGATTAGGTGGACCAGCGGCAGGCTGAAGAAAGGACTGAGAAAGGTGAATACTTGGTAATGTAAACTAGGATTCCTATTCAGCAATCTCAGCAGCAATCAGAGGCATTGATATTTGTATTGCCATCAATGCCAAAGGGGGAGATTGTTGGCATTTTGAGTTTGTTGGTATTTTGCATAGAGATTGCATTAATGATATGTTGTCATTGATGTCAATTGAATCGGTAATGGTATTTGTATTATTGTTCATATTGTTGTTTTTGATATTGTCTAGTAACTGGTAAAGAGAGCTTTGTGGAAGATGTTGTAAACCTATATGTTAAGTTTGTGAGATAAATCGGTGAACCAGTGTAAAGGGTTAAACCTTTCTATGCATTGTAACTTGTAAACCCTATCAGCTGTTCAACCCTAACTAATCAAGTTTGATAGTTTATTATCTGATAGACGATAATGATGAAGACATGTGTGATCATTGAATGAGGATATGTTCAAATTGTTTTGGTGTGTTTCTTATTGTCTAGGGAAGGAACAAAGTGGATTGCATTTAATGCACAACGTGTGATGAGTTACAAAGTCTGATGAAGCAGTGATCATGGAGTGGATGGAATTTTCTTGAAGAATGTGAAGAGATTGTCATGATTATTAACGGTCAAGATTGTAGCAACTTGTTTGTAATATCGATGATGAAAATTAGGTTTTTGTTGTGTTACTGACCTATTTGATTTCTATTTAAGGTTGATGAAGTTGTTGTAAAGGTTGTTGGCAAGATTAGTAGAAAACCTGTTAAATCTGCAGTTGCCCAACCAGTGAATGGATCTGCACTTTGAGTGAAGGCAGATTGAAGCATAGAAGGATCTGATCAAGAAAATGTAGTGCTACTCAGACAGATAAAGAAAACCTTTTATTCTCTAACAATTATAGCAAAAGTAAAATCCCTTAACTGGGTAAGCTCTAAAAAGATTGGTACTCATTAAATCCTCTAACAAGGTGGTCCATTAGCTTGGATTCTTAAATCCTCCATTGAGGTTACTCCTATCAGGGTAGTGTGCTTTCAATCAAGGCATATTTGTAAATCCCTTAACCGAGTGATTCCTAACCGGAATTAGTTCTTAACAGGACTTATTGTAAAGATTTAATAGGCTTGGCTCCTAACAAGGCATACTTTAGAAGAGTTCAGATAGCTATCCTTGTGAGTCCCATCTCACCGTGGTTTTTACCTATTTGGGTTTTCCACATATAAACATTTGTGTCAAGTGGTAAATGTTTTTGCGGCTGTGATCTTATTTTTTGATTTGGTTAATTTCTGATAAGGCATGTTAAGTAGAAGCATTGAGAGATGAATATGGTGAGTTATGATTAAGCATTTTTGGTGTTCACAAGATTGAAGTTGTTTACTCTTAAAGTGGTCATAACAATTAAACCGGTTGATGTCAAGCATTCTTATGAATATTGATCTTGATTGAGATATGTTTACTTTGTTTGACTGAGTTTGAGTTTGGGAACTTTGTATCAGTTTTTCAATATACTGATTCACCCCCCCTCTCAGTATTCTACGGGATACTTATTCTTTCATCATACCATCAATTGGTATCAGAGCGACTTAGGTCCTCTTAATCTAAAAGCCTAACAGCTTGAGGAAAATATCTTGTAGATCATGATGAAGAAAGAAGGTTTGAAGCTAAACAAATATAACTATAGAATATGGAGTGACAGAATGAATATTTACATTAAGATTCTTGGTAGTCAGTATTGGGATCATATAGAAAATAAGTATACTACACCTACTGGACCCCTGACTAATGATCAGAAGAAAGAACATCAAGAAAAACACCAGGCATTAGAAGCTATTATCAGTTCCTTGTCTGATGCTGAATATGTAGATGTTTATGGTCTTGAAACTGCATATGAAGTATGGAAGAAATTATAAGAGATTTATAGCGGTGATGAACATGTTAAGATTGCCAAAGAGAAGAGTTAAAGAGGAAAGTTTGACGACATGAGGATGTCTGAAGGTGAGAATATCCAGCAATATAGTCAAAGGATTAAAGAGATAGTTGGTGAGATAAAGAGTGCAAGAGGGAAAGTGGAAGATGCCACAGTAATCAGTAAGGTACTGAGAACCCTGCTACCGGTCTCTGCTATCCGAGTTGCAACCATTCAGGAGCTGAAATCCATTGACAAGACAAAGGTAACTGTTGACTCTATTATTGGCAAACTTACTGCTTTTGAACTAAATGGCTATGATGGTAGTGTATAGAAATTAGAATCTGCATTTATAGCTTCTGTCTCTAACCCATCTGTGAGAAGAAGTAGAGATACTAGCCATAACTATGAATCTAGATCCAACAGAGATGTTGAAGATGAAGACAACATAGTTAGAGCATTGTTGGCGAAATGACTGCCTAGAGGCACTGGTAAATATAGAGGTAAGCTACCCTTAAAATGTTTTGCATGCAAGAAGATTGGTCATATAGCGGCAAACTGCCCTAATGGTGAAAATGAATACAAGAGAGACAAATTTAAGAAATATAAGGGTAAAGGCAAGAGAGATTGTCTTGTAGCTATTGACAGTGGTATTACTGATGAAGAATCTGATGATGATGCTAGTGAAGATATTGTGTTTGTAGCTATTAAGGAAGAAATATCAGATCAGAAGGCACTCTTATCCAGAATGGATAACTCTGATGATTGGATCATTGATAGTGGTTGTTCACATCACATGACCGGTGATCAGAGAAAATTTCTTTCCCTAGAAGATTTTGATGGCGGTGTTGTCAGATTTGGCAATGACTCACATTGTATGGTTAAAGGTAAGGGAGTTATTTCTCTTAATGGGAAGAGCATTGTTGGTGATGTCTATTGGGTTGAAGGCCTAAAGCACAATCTGTTAAGTGTGGCACAACTTAATGATAGAGGATACCCACTAGAGTTCAGAAATGGAATGTGCAAAATCTTTGACAACAAAGGTGAATTGATTGCAAATGGGAAATAGACCTGAGGTAATCTATTTCATCTCATTCCTAAAATTAGCAACTGCTTGATTGCAAAAATAGATGGTAGTTGGCTTTGGCATAGGAGATTTTGTCATATAAATTTTGACAATATTGTTAAAGTAAGCAAGTCTAAGATAGTAAGAGGTCTGCCTCAGCTAGACAAATCGATTAATACTCTTTGTAAAGAATGACAACTAGGAAAGATGACTTCTTCAACTTTCAAGAGCAAGTCCTTCTCAACAGAGCACTTGTTAGATTTGGTTCATACAGATGTATGTGGACCAATAAGAACAAGAAGCATTCAAGGTGACAGATACTTCATGATCTTCACTGATGATTGTTCAAGGATGATGTGGGTCACATTCTTGAAGGATAAGAATGAAGATTTTGGTAAATTCAAGGCATTCAGAGCCTTAGTTGAGAAAGAGAGTGGCAAAAAGATAAAATGTCTAAGAACAAATGAAGGCAATGAATTCCTTTCTACAGAGTTCACTAAATATTGTGATGATAATGGTATCAAGTGGCAACTTTCTGCACCAAGGACACCACAACAGAATGGTATAGCAGAGAGAAACAACCAATCAGTGGTTGAAGAGGCTAGGACTATGTTGATACAAGGAGGTATATCAAAAACATTTTGGAAAGAAGTTGTAAGTACAGTTGTTTACACAATGAATCGAGTTCTGGTGAAAAGAGGTAAGGACAAGACCCCATATGAGTACTGGTATGGGATATCACCTGATGTTAGCTATTTTAAGATATTTGGAAGCAAATGTTTTATTAAAAGAGGTGATTACATAAGCAAGTTTGAAGCTAAGAGTGATTAAGGCATATTTCTTGGCTATTCCACCAAGAGTAAGGCCTATAAATGCTTCAACAATCGGACACAGAAAATTGTTGAGAGTGTTGATGTTCGTGTAGATGAATGTCCTAAAATTTTAGAAGGAACCAGTTCTGAGAAGAAGGATGAAGATCCTTACATTTTGCTTTTAGAACCTGAAACTGTTAAATCAGAAACCGGAGAATAAAAGAGATGGTTGGAAAAATACTTTAAATCCTTATACAATTTGAGAGATTCATTAATAAGATCTAAATGTAAAAATATGGATCCATCGAATTGTTTAGAGCTATTTGGGTGATTAAATTTTTTTTTAAATGTAAAGTTTGCATGAAATAATTGTGTAGACAAAGAAGAATATAAACATTTTTTGCATCCTCAAATGTGGTGTGGTTCAATATTTACATACAATCATTTTTTTTTCACAATTTTAAAATAACAATTATTAGAGATAGTTATGTTATAATTTAGTATAAGTGCTAACTATGTCTATTATACACCAAATGCTTCTATTCTTCTTAGTTCCTCACTTTTTTTCACAGTTTTGGAATAGCATTATTAGAGATAGTTATGTTATAGTTTATTATAAGTTCTAACTATGTCTATTGTACACCAAATGATTCTATTCTTCCTAGTTCCTCAATCTATGTCTGATAAATTTTATATGGAATTAAATCCAAAAGCTAGTGTGGGTTGTGTGGGACATCCAAATGATGATGACCATGCTTTAACTAAAGAATTTGACTATATGGTAACTCATAATCTCATGTTGTTATATATGTGGGTATTATCTAGGAAATAAAGTAATTGTTATAACTTGTGGTGGAGAAATAAGGCATATATAGGAGTTATAAGGTGATTATGTGTGTTTGATATTTAAAACTAATCTCTTTTTGTTTACACTTGTTATTAGTTGAGCTTAACTCAGATTTTGATGAGTGTTTTGTTTTGAGTTGTTTCTTCATCTTGCATCATGGAATATATATTGTATGAACATGACATTTTATCTTTAGGAATTAAGATTGACAACCTAGAAGAGGTAGAATTAATATTTGAATGTTGAGGACAATATAAACCTCTATTCATGTAATTTTGTAACCAAAATATATTATTGAGAAAATAATTTAATAGGTTGTAAGATTAATTAGGAAGCACACAACAAAAATATATTAAATAGATTGTGCCTTTTTCAAGAATTTCAATGAAGAAAGCACGTAAAATCAAAATATCCTTGAAGAAGGGGTAGTTGGCACATAGGAAATATGTTGTGTCTAAACGTGCAGCTCAAAACTACCCCTAAACAAAGTCATGAAAAAGAGAAATCCATCAATTCAAAATTTGTTACTTCATCCAAATCCATTATAAGATTTTGAAATTCTCAAAATAAATAAGAAAAAATGTGATCATGGTTATAAGAGTTTTGTTGGCTCTTATGTGCTAGAATATTCTAAACCCATAAATTTTGTATTAAGGGGCATATAAGTAAATGTCATGTTGAGCCTTCACTCAATAGTGATAGTTGTGCAGTAACCAAAAAAATATGTAATCTCTAGTAATGTCCAGATTTGTTCCCATTCTGGATTTCAAGGTTAATGTTCTAATAATCTCTTTTATCTACACCCTTTTACATAATGTGGTATACATGATCATTTTCCAAACATTATTTTCTACTAGATCCATCTTCAAAGTTTATTCTAGTATGGAGATGCAATGTTGATCTTTTAACCAAATATAATAAAAGAGTTTCTATTATTGATGGTGAAATTTTGGCTACTCATAATAGCGATGTTATTTCTCATAAAAATTTTAATGGTAATGTAGATCATATTGAACCTATTTTGACTAGTGTTAATGTCAATATTTTTGAGATGCCACTTGGTGTATTTGACAAGCCATCAATCATTGAGAATATTGGAGAATTGAATCTACTTCTCATGAAGAATGATTTTTCTACCTAGTGTGATTCTATTGAGTGTATTAGATATGTAATTTATGATGATGTTGGTGTTTACGAATATATTCCATTTTTTTTGGTATGGAGATTAAGATTTTGTCTCTTCTTGATTTAGTATGTTATATCCTCTTACTCCGCCAATGGGGACCTTGTTGGTATTTTCCTCTCTTATCTATCAAGAGGAGAATCTTGTGTGTGTGTCAAAATTGAGTGGAGACTTCATAGATTTGATATTATTTCAGTGATATGTAGATTTTTCCTAAATTGATACTTGTTGACTACTCATATTGGACACTAAAGTTTGATCATTCTTTAAATTACAACATTTAAAATAGGGTGATTGCATTCATGTTTGGGAAATACAAATTTGTGATGCATAAAAACAAGCCCAAATTTGAGACGTGTCAAAGAAATAGGCTCATTATCAATATTTTAGACCTATCAAAGAAACATGCCCATTAACATAATCTGAGATTTGTTAAAGCAATAGGATCATTATCAAATTCAAAACTTGTTAGTGCAACATGTTTATTATCAAAGTTTGAACCTTGTTGAGGTAGCAAGATTAGCTCAAACAAATTTGAGATTCAAAGCAATAGGCTTAGTCTAGATTTATCACCTATAATAGTAATATGTTTTTAAAGAAGATTTAGATCAAACAATAGATATTTTCACCAAAGAGATTGACTGAGAGATGTTTGAACAATTCAAAATACTACTTGATTTCATGATAACCCCTTCATATTAAGGGGGGTATAATGTGTTAATCATTAGGGGTTTACAGTTTTGCAATATGTTTTCAGTTTAGATGGTTATGATAGTTAAACTATTTTTATACTTATAAAGTAAGGATGTAAATATTTCTTCAATATTTACAATTTATAAACAATAAAATATATTTCCAATCTATCCTTTTGGGACTAACAACTAGCTTGGTAAGAACTTCACATTACCTTATCCACATTGGAATACAATACACATGCTATTGTACACATTATTTGATTTCACACTTGAAAAAAATACAAAGTTTATGGTCAAATATTTTTAGGCCACTAACCTAGTTTTACAAGTGTGACTAATGACTTTGCATAAGTGTAAGTAGATGAATAATCATAAGGTGTCATTCATAATCTGTCTTAGATTTGTTTTCTAGTTTATCTTCTATATTTTTAACTTTACCATTTATGATTCATATAGTTTCACATGCACACCAAAGCAAAGGCAAAACGTAAGGGGTAAAAGTGCATACTTTCCCTTATACCCCAATTACACATAATTTTAGTGCCCTCCTAAATATATTGTCATGGTTTTGAACTTGTCGTGTTTGGTGCAAAAAATAGCACCAATCCTCAACCTATCACCTATAATAGCTTTATTGATTCCACAAGCATGACTAATCATCAAATCTCTTAGGATCTCTAGCTTGCTAGACTAGGTTGCATGTGTGGTCTTATCCCTTGGACTAGGTTGCACTATGACCTAGTCCTTCCATTTCAAAATTTAGGCTTCCTAGTCTAGAGGATGGCTTCATTTTTTTTAGTATTATCCATTCAAGTCGCATTCCATAATACTCCAATTTGAGCATCTATGATCTGGTATTTATAGATAGTCACATGTTCTTATTATTATAAAAGTATATCAATTGAATTGGAACTCATGAAGTGTTCGCACAAAGGAACCAAAACAATAATAAGAATGACACCAACAATTACATTGGAGGACTTACGAAACCCTGAAAAACCTGGAGAAGCAAGGGATAAATTCGGATAAAAAGAGGGAGGATGAAAACAGAGAGCATACTACCTGGAAGCAGGAAATGGAGAATAAGGTAAAATCGCTGGAAGAGGGAAAAGAAGCGATGAAAAATCTGATGGGAATTATCCCAAGTATCCTCTCTGTTGTCACCAAAACCCTGGAAGACATTGCCAAGATCTTTGACCATACTCCTAAACCGATTGTGGACCTCGACCTGGAGGAGGAGACCATCCAGAATGGAAGTGGTGGTGATGCTACCCCGGCGGGCGGAACTGCTAAGAGAACCAAGGCCAGTATCAAGAAAGTTGTGGCTGCTGCGGCCAAGGACCCTCCCAACCTCAAAGACAACATCAAAGAGCTGCAAGAAATTATCAGCACCCTAGCTAAAGCCCTGGATAAAATCTGATTCTTGGATGACCTGATGGCTTTTAGGGGCTTTTGTGGGTTTTTCCCGGTTTTCCGCTGGTTTTTTCCTTTTGTTTTGTTTCTCTCTATTTCTTGTGGCTTTGTTGTTTTAATCTTGCTTGTATAGGGTTTCGGGGCCCCTTCAAAACCTGCTTTTTCATTAATCAAAAACAATTACATTGGAGGAATTATTGCATTCTTGTTTTGTCTTCAATTTTATAGATCATCAATGAAGGGTAAGACTCTAATTAAAGAAGTCAAAAACCTTACCTTTATTTCATAGCAAGTACCACTATGCTTTTTAGCACAACCCTTAATAGAGGATGAATTTAAAATAAGTGGACTACATTGCATATGAAAAAAAAAAAAAGTGTGCTTGGACTAGACCATGAGCACAACCTAGTCTAATAAGTGATCTTATTCTAAATCACATCATAGACTTTATAGTACAAAAAAAGAAGCAATTCTAATCCTTTTATTATTATTCATATATTTCTACCTCGACCTTAATTAATTTAAATTATTTTATTCATCAACTAAGTTTCTATTATTTTCTTACAAATAAATTTTTAAAAAATATTTAATATACATATAACGTAACTGAAAATTTGATTTGTTAATATGATTCCTAAATGAATCGACAGATAATTTTCAACTATTTTGTTTTGCCCTACCATGCTTGCTAACTTTTGAGAGGGCAGGCTAAAACGAGGTTTTAAGAAACAATAAATGAGACTTTGAATTATAAATATTTAATAAATTAATCCGTAAATTTAATAATCTTAATTTTCTATTTGTTGTTGACAGCGATTCGCCTGCCTTGCATATAAAAAAGCTACGAATGTAAAAGAAAGGTGAAGTGGAGAAAAGCGTAAATAAGCTAAAATTTTATTAAAAATGTACTGGGACTTTTGGGTTTGTCAAAGCTGGAATAGCTCAGTTGGTTAGAGCGTGTGGCTGTTAACCACAAGGTCGGAGGTTCAAGCCCTCCTTCTAGCGACTTGTTTTTAATTACTCATCTCAATATTATGAATGCATTTTAAATTAAATCATTTCACTAACAATAAGAGGGTTATTTCAAATCTTTTTATGTATTAATTTGTTTTATAGGTTAATATTAAGACGAACATATTTTAAGTGTCAAAAAAATTGGTAGTCTTTAGTTTTACAATTTTTTAATTTTTAATATACATACATTTTCCAAATGAATTATTTAAAAAATATAAATGCATAGAATGGTTATAATAATATTTTATCGCGGTTAATTGTTATGTACATGATGAGTGCAAAGAAATTAGAGAAAGAAGAACAAGAGATATTTAGGCCACTATGTGCCTAAATATCTCCTCCAATTTTATCCATTGTCATGAATTTTGTTGAAACAAGGCCACTAATAAACAAGAGAACATGGTTGACAAGTGGAAGAAGAGGTTGGGGAGAAAAAAAAAATTTGTAGAGGATTACCGCATATGCTTAGGAGGAATGCCAATAAATGTGCATATGATTGGTTTGTCATTGCATTGGTTTCATGCTTCTTTATTGCCCTATAAGTGCTCTACCCCTACTTTGGCTTTGTTTGCTCATCTTCCACATGGAAACCTCTTATGCTCGCTATAAGGAGGGCTAAAAACCAAACTTATTGGGGTCACCAATACTTTTCCAGACAAGCCAATGCTTAGATTTATCATCCTAATGATACCTATCTCAAGCACCAACTCTTTAACTACATAGTGGTCTTTCCCTTCACTCTTAAGGTTTCTTTCAATCTTTTTTCTTTTATTCTCGCCTCATTTAATAATAGTTGACATGATTGGACAAGATTTATCTTAACTAGGGTTGGAACAAGACATTTCTATCCTAGCCACTTTTTTCTTCTCTACAATTATCCTAACCATTTTTAGATGGGGGGGAATTGTGAGATAAATTAGAGTATGATTTTAGGTGATGTGTAACTATTTAGAAAAAAGAGTCCATGGAGAATTATTGTACAAGCTTAAGAGGAATGACAATAAATGTGCATGTAATGGGTCTCTATCATTGCCTTTTGTTCATGATTCTTAATTGCCCTATGACTTCATTGCCCCTACTTTGGCTTTGTTGCTCATCTTTCACATAAAAAAAACCTCTTATAGTCACTATGAGGAGGGCTAAAAAGCATGGACCAAACTTACTGGGGTCATCATGACTTTGCAAGACAAGCCAATGCTTACATTTGCCATCTTGATGATGCCCACCTAAAGCACCAATGCTTTAACTACACTTTGGCCTTTCACTTCACTCTCAAGCTTTCTTTCAATATTTTTTTCCTTTACTCTAACCTTATTTTATAATACTTGGCATGATTGTGCAAAAATCATGTTAAGATTGGAAAAAGGTGTTCATATCCTACCCATTACCCAAAGACAAGAATTCATTCTCCAAGATATGTCGAAGTAGCTCTATGATAAATGAAATAAGTAAAATTGATCGAGTGCTCCAATACTAATGCCAAAAGGTTCTATTATCAAATTGGCATCAAGCCTAGTTCATGACAAGGTAAGTCAAAGTAAAAGTTGATATAGAATATGACAAAGATGTAGATGGGGTGACTATAATGTTGATGTGGTTGTTATCAAAAGTGTCTTCCAACTCTACAATATGAGATTTACTAAACAAATTTACTATACTTATCAAATACTTATCCCAAGAAACTACATCAAAAAGATAAATGTGGAGATTCAACTATCCGTAATCATTGGAAACCATATATGTACACTTTATTTTGAAGTAGTAGGGGATGAAGGAGATTTGATTACAACTTAAGGTTTTGGAACCAAAGTGGAGTAAAGAACTCCAAAGTTCAAGTGCCCAAAATTCAAATCTGTATATGCATGCTAGATGTATCAATTCCACCATCACTAAAATAATCATTAAAATTAGTAGAACTAAATAAGGAAAAAGAGTATAATACGGAATATCATCAACCACTCCAATAGAAATAATGTCTCTACGTTATAAATCCATTATGATAATGGAACTGGTTTTGAACTCAATTATTTTCCCTACCGCATCATGTGTGATTTGATAAATGGACAGGAGATTGTTTGACAAGGAACATAAAATATATCATTAAATTTTCCTTCACTCATACCAATGGTACCTTTTCTATAAGTTGCCATGTACATATGATTTCCTATGGGAATTGATGATAATAAACAAGGCTCAAATGAAGAAAATGAAAGGTTAAGGTAGTGGAACAACTTCCTACACTAACCTTGAGAGGAGGCTTCTGGAAAAAAATTAAATATTTATAACAATTAAAGAAACTTAACAGAATTAAACATAATTAGTATGCATACCACAACATAGTAATTTACGAGGGGAAAACCCTTCCGAGAGAAAAAACCCACACTCTAAAATCTGCCCAATAAATTATTTGGAAATCAATAACATATTACAATATACTTGTAGAGAAAGCTTCTTACAAGAGTGACACTATAAGGCAATTCAATAGCTATCAAACTCTCAGAATATGTATCACATCACTTAGTCGTAATATAATGCCCTCATAAGATAGGGTTTCCTTCTAGGGAAAACAAAGCACACAAAATATCCATTGTTAGATATATGACCTAATCATAAACTGTCAATATTTACAATGATAATTATACATAAACTTCAAGGGCACTGCCCCTGAAATCCCCCGTCGAGGTGTATAGTCCTCGAACCCCATTGGGGGCACCCTCCCCCCCTTCCCTTGGACCTTTTAAGGGGGTACTCCCCCTTGCAACCCTCCATGCTCATTTATCAACAATTAACCTTTAATTATTACAAGGTTAAGACACCATTTTCCTAACAAATCTCCCACTTGTCAAGCACCTTGCAAGAGCAATGGGAGAGGTAGCAACATCATGTTTTAATTTCTAGGAACCAAGAGGCCCATAGACTCAAAATACCATTTGAGCTTCTTTGTGCTCACAATCTTAGTTAAAGAATCTACAACATTCATCAAAGTCTCTACCTTAACCAGCTTCACCCTACCATCCTCAACCATATCTCTAACATAATGATATTAAACATCAAACATGATTGGTCATAGCATGAAATGTCAGGTTCTTATCTAGACAAGTCGCACTCTGACTCTTACAATAAATTGTCACTTCACCTTGTTTTATTCCAATATCTAAACATAGTCTCTTAAGCCAAATGGCTTCTTTACAATCATGAGTAGCTACCATATACTTTACTTCAGTAGTAGACGAAGAAACCATAACCTATCACTTATACATCCAACTAATTGCACCACCAAATAAAGTAAACACATAAGCATTGGTGAATCTTTTGTTATGAACATAACCTGCCCAGTCCGAATCCACATAACCATGAATATCAAAGGAAATTTTGTCTCCTATCAAATTACCATGATTACACAAAGAATACTCTTAGGTACCCTTCAAATATCTAAAGACTCTCTTAACTGCATCCCAATGAACTCTACTAGGATTAGACATATATGGAGAGAACTCCCAGTGCTTGGGAAATTTATGGTCTAGTGCAGACCATAGCATACATCAAACTTCCAACTGCATTTTGGTAAGGCACCCTACTCATGTCTTACATATCTGATGGGGATGTAGGACAATCTAAAATAGATAACTCCATTTTAACTATAAAGGAAACACATAATGGTTTGCAATCATTCATGTTAAACCTCTATAAAGTCAAATTCGCATACGTACTCCAACCTAGCCATAGCTTTCTATTTACTCTATCTCCTCCAATTTCAATCCTAAGAATGTTTTTAGCTGCACCAAGATCTTTCATTTCAAATTTAACACCAAGTTGAGACTTTAGTTCTGAAATCATATATTTCCCTTTACCAATGAAAAACATATCATCAATGTATAATGCAATGTATAGAAAATGATCACCATCAAATTTATAATAAACACAGTGATTTGATTTAGAACACTCAAATCCCAAACTTAACACGTGTGTATCAAGTTTCTAGTACTACATCCTAGGACTTTGTTTGAGGCCTTACAAAGATTTCTTCAATTTACAAACCAAATTAATTTTACCTTTTACCACAGTGCTTTGGTTGTCATATAAATATCCTCCTCCAAATGACCCTGAAGGAAAGTAATTTTCGCATCCATTTGCTCAACCTCTAACATAAGTAGTAGCAATCAAAAGTAAAAATCTAATGGATGTCATTTTTTGCAACATGAGAAAATTTCTCGCCATAATCAACACCCTCAACCTAAGAGTAGCCTTTTGAGACCAAACTTGCTTTATACTTCTCAATACCTCCATTTGAACCAAACTTTTTCTTGAACACCCATTTGCAACCAATAGGTTTTCATCCTTCAAGCAATGGTAAAAGATCTCATTTATTATTCTTTTTCAAAGTTGTCATTTCTTTATTCATAGCAATTTTCTAGGATCCTCCATCATTCATACGTAATGCCTCTTCTACAAATCTAGGTTCATCCACATCACTATTCCAAGAAAAAATGCATCTTCAATCATCTGGTAAATACCTTTACAAGTTGAATTAGAGGTTCTTCCTCCTCTTCTAAAGATTTAGAGCTAGATGAGCTCTCTTCAACTTCTTGTCTATCTAGGGGTCTTGATTAAAAAATTTCAAGCGTGGAAGAGAATTGAATTATATCATCCTATATAATTTATTCTAGTTGCAATTTAACAAGAGGCTTTGTTTCTCTAAATATAACGTTTCTACTATGTATTACCTTTTATGCAATAGGATCACAAATCTTGTATCCTTTTACACCATAATTGTATCTGATCTAGATACATTTCATGTTCTCCTAGATTTATTTGCTTCTCCTTTGGCACATGTGCATATACCTTGCAATCAAAAACTCTAAGATGCCTCAATGAAGGCTTATAACCCAACCATGCCTACATAGGTGTTTTATGAATAAGAGCTAATGTAGGCGGCCCATTAATCAAATAGAAAGCCATGGCAATAGCTTCGACCCATAAATTTTGTTCTAGGCAAACACCACTCAATATACTCCTAGCCTTCTCCATCAATTTCCTATTCATTCTTTCTGCAACTCCATTATGTTGTAGATAATATGGAGTTGTCTTATGTCTATTAATACCACAACATTTACAGAATATCAAAATTCACTGCCATTATCAATCCTCAAAAAATTTATTTTATTTCTAGTTTATAACTCAACCATGCTTTAAATTCTTTAAATCAACTAAAAACTTCATATTTACTCTTTATAAAATATACTCATGTCCTATGCCATAATCATCAATAAATGAAACATAACATGTATATTTTCAAATGGAAGAAACATCTACATGACCAAACCCATCAAAATAAATAAGAGCCTAAACATCACAAGATTTGTGAGAACTCGAGTAAAATTGAACGTGGTTTTATTTTCATAAATGTAATGCTCAAAGAAATCAAAATCAAGACTGCAATGATTCAAACCTTAAACAAGGTTTTTATTTTTCAAGGCCGTTAGACGCTTTTCTCCAATGTGGCCAAGTCATTGGTGCCACAACATAATATTCTTTGCAAATAAATTTGCTTCAAAAGAAAGAGCACCCTTAGGTACCCACAATCCATGACCATTTGTTGAAGGTGAAACTCTCATGTCTCTCAATGAAGTATCCACAAATTTTCGTTTCACATAAGTTCTATTATATTCCATAGTGTATGCATCCACCGTATACAATGTGTCAAATCTGACACCTCTAGTAATCACCATAGCACCTCTCACCATTTTGCATATCTAAATGAGAATCATCACCCAAGTACACCTTATCTTCATCATATTCTTCATATTCAAAAAACCAATCTCTATTGGAATTGATATGGAAATATGCACCTGAGTTTATTAACCATGTACCATTACCTATATGAGTGACCAAAGATACAATGAAGACATCACCATCTTCCTTCTCAAACTCAAATTTAAAATCAAATTTCTTCTTTTTCTTCTTCTTTTATTCTTTGCAATCATCACGAAAGTGTCTAGATTTACTGCAATTCAAATAAATAACTTTGGACTTTCCAGGTGATTTACATCTCCCCTTGGACTTCGATTTATCATGCTTCTCATTTTCCCTTTTTCCTTAGGTCTTCCAGAAACAATTAGGGCCTTGTTAGCACTTATGGCTACCTCCTTCCTCATCTCTTCAGAAAGAAAAGGATCCACCACATCTTTAGTCTTCAAAACAACAAAATAACTTATCTATAGCCATAAAAAGAGAATTTCATGAATCAAACAAGGAACAAAGCCAGATCTGACATTTCTCCTCCTCATCCATCTTGACACCAACATACGCCAATTGAGCCACCAACATATTGAATGCTTCCAAGTGGCCTATAATTCATCCACCCTTTTTCATTCTCAAGGGATACAATTTCTTCCTCAACAAAATCTTATTCACTAAAAATTTGGCTTGATAAATCTCATCGAACTTCTTCCATTGCTTCTTTGCATAGGTTTCTTCATGGGCATTGATTAAAATAGAATCTATCAAGCACAATCTAATTAGACCCTTGGCTTTATGATCCATAACATCATACTGAGTAGTCACAGTAGTATATGTAGGTCTAAAGACTTTCTTATCAGCAACTCTCCACAGACTTAGATTTATTAATAGATCCTCCATCTTCAACTTCCACATCTAAAAATTATTTCTAGAAAATTTCTTCACCAAAATTCTCCCTGACAAACTTGCCATCTAAAAATTCCTGCAACAATATCACAAAGTATCTTTTGCACAAGCTCCCATTCAAATCCAAACTAGTTCAAAAAAACCAATCCACAATTGAAACTAAAGGTGATTAGGCTTTGATAACACTTGAAAGGAATTTAAAGTAGTGGAACAACTTTCTACACTAATCTTGAGAGGAGGGTTATGTAAACTTTTCGTATCTTTATAACAATTACAGAAACTTAACAAAAATAAACATAAATAGAATGCATACCATAGAATAGCGATTTATGTGGGCAAAACCATTTCAGAGAAAAACCTCACTCCAAAAGCGTTCCAATATATTATTCAAAAATCAACAACAGATTACAATATACTTGTAGAGCAAGATTCTCACAAGATTGTCACCAACAGAGATCCAAAGGCAAATCAATAGCTCTCAGACTCTTAGAATACATCACAATACTTAGTCATAATACAATGCCCTCATAAAATAGGTTTATCTTCTAGGGAAAAAAAAGCACACAAAATATCCACTATTAGATTGATGACCTAATGATAAACGATCAAGATTTATAATGGTACATTATACATAAAATGTGGCTTTGGGGGCACTACTCGTGAAATACCCCATTAGGGCGTGTGGCCCTCTAACCCTACCAAGGTGGACATCCCCCCCCTTGTAACCCCCTGTGCTCATTTATCAACAACAACCTTTTATTATTGCAAGGTTAAGACACCATTTTCCTAATAGAAAATAGTTCCCTTCATGCAACCATACAATGTGAAGCTCTAGAATCAAGAAGATACTTTTGTATTGCATGATTTGTAGAAGAAAATACTTATATGTTCTTTTCTTTTTCATATCCAATGGTGATGGTTAAGGAGAAGAGAAGGAGAAAAATTATTAGTCATTGGTATAGGAAATTTTATATGATTCTTTTGGAGAAGATGTCTTGATTCATCAATTTCTTTTTTGTAATATTGGTGGTCTTCATGCCCAAGTTTCTTGTAATAACAACATGTGAGCT
The DNA here is from genome assembly GCF_030272615.1 of Cryptomeria japonica. Taxonomy (NCBI): domain Eukaryota; kingdom Viridiplantae; phylum Streptophyta; class Pinopsida; order Cupressales; family Cupressaceae; genus Cryptomeria; species Cryptomeria japonica. The sequence goes on along the minus strand of NC_081414.1, from coordinate 560,655,123 downwards.
TCTTCTTGTTATAACTTTTCTCTTTTAATAAGGAAGATGTATCAAATGGAGCTTATGATTTTTGTCCCTTTTCTAGATCCTTGTTTTATTTTTTTCCCTTATTATTTGAAGCCTTTTGATCAATTGCAACAAGATATTTTGGTTTTGTATACTTTAGAGTTGCCATTCAAATTAGTTTGTATTACTCCTTTGGAGAAAAACAACAAAATTATCAAATGATGGCATAATGAACTTCATACCAAGAGCACTCTTTGTAGCATAAGTAGTAAAAACAAACACTAAATAATTTGGACCTAGATTTGATAGAATGCTCAAGACCAATTGTTCCTCTTGCTTTTTTATTCCACATTTTTGTGTTTAAACAATAAAAAATTTAGTTTTGCGAAGAAATCCCAGATTGTATTGAAGGATATTGGATTGAGATTAATTAGATCATTATCTAGTTGATGCCCTCTAATTACATCTTTTTCTTGTCAAATAGATTTTCTAATGTAATTCATATTTCATTAGATATTGTATTAGATTCAATGTGAAGGAAGAACAAGAAAAATTGGCATACACAAGGTACCATAGGCTTCATCACTTCTGATGCTGATAGAAATGGGTACAAGGCACAAACAAAGTTCAACATTAGTATGTTAGTTACAACCAAAAACCATAACCAAATGAACTAAAAACCATTTCAAAACATGTCAAAGGAGATTTTAAAAACATAAAAGAAGCTTTAACAAAGAAAGTAAGGTGAAGAGCCTTCCTAAGATGCCTCTATGATGCCTTGTGATGCTTCTTCCTTGTTTCTCCCCTCTCCAAGTTCCAAATGTATGAAGCTCACAGCTTTTAGCACTAGCCATGGATGCCATATGGAGATTCAAGATGGTTGGAAATGATAAAAATATGCTATGCAAATGCAAATAATGATGCTATGAGAAAGCTCTAGTTATCTATGCAAGTTCCACTATAATAACAATGCTCTAATGCTTCCTTTTTTGCTTGAGGAATGAGGCTCTATTTATAGGAAAAATAGTTGAATGAATGGTCAAGATTGATTTGGCTTGTGGAGTTCTAGGATTGCATGATTCATGATCCATGTGATGGTTTTCAACCCAATGCAGTGATGACAAGTGTCACCATGAGAGGGCTTGAGAGGAGAGGGAAGGAGCATTTAATGCCCGAGAAGACATGAGGGTTACCCTAGGGGGTTTGGTTAGGGTTGAGTAAATGGATAAAGTCTTTATCCAAAGGATAAACTCTTGTGTAAGGGTTAAAGGGATAACCATGGTCAAAACAATGAATGCTTGAAGAGACCCATGGGTTAAAAAGGACGGTTAAGTTAGAGGAAAGTCTCTAACCCAGGATAGAAGGTGAATTACCCATTAATGGCTATGTAAGAGCCTTACAAGTTTGGAAGACCTTGGAGGTTATCTTGTTGAAGAAATAAAGCCTTTAATGCTTTATGAAGACTTTGCATGTTTTTTAGAAGTGACCCCTTCTTAAGGAATGTGCAAATGTTTAGGAGGGAATTAGGCTAATTAGAATGGATTAGAATGGAATAGAATATTCTAGAATAAGGGTTAGTGTGCAAGTGGATTTGTAGGAGAATGCAAGTGGGAGGTTTTTTTAGGATTTTAATTAAAATAAAATTCATATCTCAAGTATTGGTGCAACTTGTATTTGGATAGATATTTAAATAAATTTAATTTATTTAAATGTGAAAGGGATTTAATTAAATGTGAAAGGGGGATTTAATTAAATAAATAGGCTTAAGAGGACTCTAGAAGGAAGCCATTAAAGACTTGAAGACTTTGAGGGAAACCATTAAAGGCTTAAGAAGACTCTAGAAGGAAACCATTAAAGGATTCAAAACTTTAAAGGAAGCCATTAAAAGTTTCAAGTGGGTGATGATAAATAGGATTTTAAATAAATAATTCATTTATTTAAAATAGTGGTGCAACTTGCATTTGTAGGAGAATGCAAGTGGATGCGGATTTAAATAAATATTCATTTATTTAAATGTGTGCGCAACTTGCCTTTTTAGGAAAATGCAAGTGGGTGAAGGATAAAGGGGATTTAAATAAATATTTATTTATTTAAAAGTGCGGGGAGGGATTAATTAAATAAATATGTTTTATTTATTTATTTAATTGTCTGAATTTGGTTAAGTGAATTAAATCAAATAAATTGAATAATTTATTTAATAAACAGAAGAAGAGGGCTAGGGTGAATTAATTAAATATTAATTTAATTAATTGTTGATCAATGGTTAAATAATCAAATAAATACTAAGTATTCATTTAATTAAGTGGACAGATTTATGTGTCTACAACTTCTATTATACCATTTTCTTTTCTTAGTAGAAAAAAATGGTTTTGGTTTCAAACCCATTGTGATCTAATATAACCTCAATTTCTTGAATTGGATTTTAATTTTACATCTCCAATCATAGTAATTATATGGTGTTAAGATTTGATCCATTTTACAAAAGTAACAATAATTAAAAATCAATAGCATTCCCCTAAAACTACCAAAAATTCCCACAAGAAACATGTGATTTGGTATTTTATATTCCAGTACATTCATAGTTGCCACTTGCGAATAGCACTAAGTGGTCTTGATATTGGTACAATACAAATGCAAAAATGGATAAAATTAATGAACCTTACAATTTCTATACAAAGTAACATAATTTTGACTTTACCAATGCAAAGTCAAGATGCAAAGTACTTGATTGATTAGCCATAGTAAAAAAATTGCATCAAATGAGTCTAGCTAGAGTTTTGGAAGTTCTCAAAATGAAAATGGATCAAAAACCTTTGTGAAAATCTTTATTTTTTAAAATACTTAAGCAACAAAATAAAAAGGTCATTTCACCACTACAAAGCTCACAAAAATCTAGCATGGATAAAACTATTCACTTGAATAAGGATGTTGGATTCCCAAATTAGAATACTTTGAAATTGGATTGCAATTTCAAAACCTTCAAGAGAGGTGACCAAAAAGACCTTGTACCTATGTTGACATTAGCATATTGTCACTACCAAATTTTGTAGTACCCTAGATAAACTAGGCTATATTTAAAGTTAGTTATAACTAAAAGGAACTACTAACTTTAATTTATTACCCAAATGGGCAGAGCCACCAAAAAGGTTGCCAAAGGAGGTTGATTGGCTGGGCAGTAGTGTACAATTACTATGCAATTCCCTATGCGAAGTGTATGCCCCTAAAAGGTATTTTTTCTTCAAAAAAGAATTCATATAAATTTTTTTTTAAAATTTAATGTTTTTTTTTGGCATTTTATAAGAAACATGTAAAAAGAGGTGAAACTTTCCTAAGTTTCTAATGTTAATACTAAAAAAAAAAAAATTGTGTTATATGTTTATAAAGTGTTTATTTTTTCCCTCAAATGTGGATGTTTAGGGAAAAGTGAGGTGGTTTGCACATAATAAATCAATTTAATATTTAAAAATGTTATTTTTATGGGAAAAAGTGAATTATTTTATAATTTTAAATTGTTTTTTTTTTCCAAATCTATAAAAGGTGGTTTGGGCTCTCATTTTGGAGATGTTGAAGATATCTCTTACTGAAATGTTGTTGGATTGAACTTGTGAGTTCTTCCAAAAATTGTTTTAGGATCAAAACCCTCATTTGACTACTAGTTTAGGATTTGAAAGACAATACCTAGTTAGGTTTGAGTGTTTTCGTTCAAGAGTCACCTTTGTGCATATTGTGTTACAATTTTAGAGTTTTCAAATGATTTTTTTTTAAGTACTTGACAATGCATATGTACTAAGGTTTGGTGAAAGTATTGCTGATTAGTTTTGCAAGGATTAAAGCAATCTTTGAAATAAACTTGAAGAGTGAATTTGTTGGGTTGTACCATTATTTCATGAGAAGGTTGTACCTATTCAACCCCTTGTTTTGCTTACAACTTGGTAAATGATAGTGGAGCATTATGAGTGACTATATACTACATTTGCAGCCCTGAAATAAAATTTTGTGTTAGTTGTTCAGACATTGAGGGTTCCATTTGAAATACAATACTTTGTTTCAAGTTGTACCATCAACCTACAAGAGTGGCATGTGAGCTAGAAGTCCCAATTGTATATCTTTGACATACATTTCTCCTTTCATAGTTGGACATGATCTAATAATGATGTTTCATAAGGGTTTCCATTAATCTTTCATGTTGTTGCATGGATTTGGAGTGTTGTACAATCTATGTTTCAAGTTTGGATTTGGTGATTACTATCTTTTTAAACCAGAGTGTATATCGTGGTGTTGGGTGTGTATTGAATAAATTCTAGAGTTTTGGGAGCTAATGGTGATAATTATTGTGCATTATTAGTGAATTGGGATCACTTGATTGTAAATTTTGAACAATCAACTTGTTATCCAAGAATTGATAGTGCTCCATTGGGTGATTTCCAAACTTGTTCCAAAGTTTCTCTTCATCATTGCAATGGTTCAGATTACTTTTTAAACGTGTTGGGTGGTGAATGTTGTTGTTTGCCAATAGGTAGTGTTCTTGTTGATTTGGGAAGCTATTTTAGCTTGTAGTTGAAGCATTCATTGTTATTTCAAACCTACAACCTCTTTTTCAATCATATTGTGTACCTCTAATAGCCCAAACAAGCATTTCAAGTTAATTTACCATCATTTAAGTGAGTTTGGAGAGTGTTGGAGTTGATATTTATATTTTGATCCAATTTAAGGCCATTTGAGTGTGCAAGCTTGCAATTGGGAGATACTTGGGTGCTATTTATAATGAGCTTATAGTCTACTTTCAGACCTGTTGTTGCCTTCCAAGATCATATATTTAAGATAAATCATCATCATTTCCAGCTAGATGTTAGTTAACTACATTATGGGCAACTTTGTGAAGTAATTTTTGTAGTGCTCTTTTGTTCCTGTGTGTAAAAATATTGTGATTAATTCATTAATAAACATATAAAACACACATACACAATGAAACATTAAATTCAAGAAATAAAACAAAGCAATTAAAACACTCCCCAATGTCGTCTCATCGCTCCCTAGTCTTGAGGACTTTGTCGGTTCATTTGGTGGCTCTCAGATGCATGATCTTTGACAAAGTGACAAACCAAGAAACGAGAATTGATATGCAAGCTAAGATAGAAAAAGCCAATCTATTTCCATGCAAATCTACATTATGATGATTAAGCTATCATGAAATCCATTATTAGAATGATACTATGCTACTCTAATGCTATGATAACTATGCTATGATTGCTAAAAATGCTAATATAATACTGACGGAATGTTGATAATGATGCTAAGGGTCCTCTCATAGCCAAAAGAGGGGGTATTTATAGGATTTTCATGACCAAAGGTGAGGTGGCAAGAATCAATGGTGCAGACTCAATCTAGATAAATCGACAGTTGAGATTGAACAAATTGGAAGGAGGTTGAGGAAATGGACACTTTTCATTCCTAAGGAGACAAGTGGCAAAGAATCTTCAACCATATGCCAAAAAAGGGGCAAGTGGCATGGAGATGGGAGACATGTGGCATAAGTGTCACGTGTCTCTAAGAGAGGGTGGACACTCCAAAATTGGTTAGGATAAGAGGTTGGAGAGGATAGGATTAGTTAACTTGTGGTTAAACTAGGGGTTGGTTAGAAGAAGGTTAGGTTAGGGAGTGGCTAGGAGTTAGGACACGTGCTTAAATTTGAATTTAAAATTCAAATTTAATGGGGAGGGAATAATTAAATAAACAAATTAACCAAATTCATTTATTTAATTAGGAAATAGAAGAAATTGATTTTGGTGGGATGAATTAAGAAAATGAACCATATAAACAAATTATTTAATTCATCTATATAGTATAAGAATAAAAGGTCATTAATTAATTATTTTTGTATTTAATTAATTCGATTTTCTAGACCAATTTTTAGTGTATACATTTTGCCCCTCTTAGAAGCGATGTGTGATAACATGTCAATTCAAAGAAAAATTGCTCACTGCTACTGATTTGATTTGATATGATGCCCCAGACACTGATTGATAGATGATGGATGTGAGGATGCCCCCTCGGGAGATAAATCGGAAAATTTTGAATTTTGAAGATTTTCACGATTTTATAAAATTTTAATGATTTTAGATTTTTTGAGATTTTTTAATTTTTCAATTGATCTCTCGATAAAATATTTTAAAATTATGCCCCAGCATTGCCAGTTTTGACTGGATTTATTAAAATTGATTTATGCTATTTGATGAGATAAATTGGTGTTTTGATGCCAGAGTGATGAAATTTTGGATTTGGATTCTCCTGTTTGATTAGATTGATGATAAATTTTGATTATCGTGATGATAATAGGTTGATAGGATAGATTAAAATGACCTCATGATAAATGAGAGTCGATGATGAAAGCTCAACGAGATTGATCGAATCTCACCTAAGCTGATTAGGTTGATTGATTGATTGACAGATAGATCGATAATCAAAACTGATACATTGATTTGATGTGATAATAGGAGAACCCTGGTGTTCTTCCGTCTTGAGAGAGATTCTTGAAGGCCTGGCAGTTAATCATGCACTTGACACAGGAAGAGCTCGTTTTGATTGATAGATGTGGACTATCCTCGTTGATCAATATGCCCTGAAATATGATTAACTGGGGTTTGTTGACAGTTTTAGCAAAGAGGTGATATAACAAGAGTTCAGTGCATTGCCCCTCTTGATACATGAGATAATTCACCTTTTGATTGTATTGTATACACCTTGATGAGATAATGATGATTCTTGCGATGTATTTTGTGATGTATCTCCAATATTTTTGTTATATCAATGTACATTGGATATTGAGTCCTTTTTATTATATGAGATGCAGTTGATTCTATATGATCTATATGACTTATGTTGTTATAGATGTACTTTTTTTTGCATGATGATGTGCTCTACTTACTTTATGATGATTTTTTGTATATAGTGGATGTATACAACTATTTACATGATGTATGTCTATATGATTATGTGATTTATTGATGATTGGATACAATGCATGATGGATCCTATTTGAGATGTTTATGCTTTTTTTAAATGAATGATGTCATGCTTCTATGATGAATATGGAATGACACTATGATTTTATGGTGCAATAATGATTTATGCAATGATGTTTTATGAATGATTTTATGTACTATGTGATGCATATGCAATGGTATGAGATGCTAACTATATGATATGCTTTCTTTTTGTTGTTTTATGATTTTTGATGAAATGCAAATGACTCTATCACAATGATGTGCAATATGAAATGTATAAATTAACTAAATGTATGCTAATGAAACATAATGCAAAAGACATGTATGACCTAAAATGCATGACGCATGAATTATTTATTTTTGTTGATGTCCAATGTACTCAATCACTTAATAAGAGAGATAACACCACTTGACCTCAGCCTATGTAAAATAAAATTTGATCCCTTATGCACCTTGAACGCAGCATGCAATCTAATCTAAATATGCAAATATGTAAGTAATGACATGTTATCATCAAACCAATCACTTTGATCATGCTTTTTATCATCATTGAGCCTTTAAAATGTGGTAAGCGAGTGCAAACATTGATGGTATAATTGAACGATGATGACCTGAGAACTGTTTACCTGGATTTTGATATTGCAAGTTAACACAAGCATCAAGGTATAATGGACCAAGATGACCCGAGTGTTTCTTGCGTGCAAACAAACAAAATTTAATCATCCTCCTATGCAAACCTGAAATGTCATCAATGATATTTGATTGATCAATGTCCCTTGACAAATCTGCACAGTAATAATGATTAACTAACATGCAGCAGACAAAGAAAAGATCATGCTTTGTCCTTGTTTCTCTAGTACAAGACATCCTTGAGTCACTCAGGAAGCATGGTAACAAAAATCAAGACACAACAGTTGAACATTCAGACTAAAGTGTTTTAGATATGATTCAGAGTATATCATCCATTGATTTGTTGTTTGTTTTTTATGGTAAGTTGGATTTTGATACTCATATTCAAATGTTGAGATTTCTTGATCTTTTTTGTATGAAAAACGTTGCCTAACCATTGCTTGCTTGATTTGTTTAATCTCAATGTAGATTATTATCGAATGAGTTCAGGATTTTGCCCCCAGTCTAGAAACACACCGGTATATACAATGATCCAAACCATGATGGGATTTTACAAATGAGGACTAGTTAAATACGTAAGGCTTTATTTCGGATATGTACTGGAAAAAGATAGATGCAAGACAAGTGATCGAATAGATGGAGAAGCTAACTGATAAATGACGTCTGTTTCTAGGTTTTCACCATTTGTTTTTATTGCACTTTTTCTCATATTTGATTTTTTTGTATTTTTCTCTTTTTCAATTTTTTTTTTTCAGGGGGGGGGATTTTTTGCTTTTCTAATTTTTTTTTGGATTTTCTACTTTTAGATATAAAACTTTTTCAAATGAAGGCTATTGATGGGTTCCTCAAGTTGATCTCCTTCTGGTGTTGATAACTTATAAGCAACAAATCCATATGCAACTGTGACAACAAAAGGAACCAAATAATTTGGCTCGAAATTTCCTTTCTTTTCACGATCTTAATGAGTCTATGGATTCTCCTTAAGCACAAGATCACCAACTTGAAACATCCTAGGTTTGACTTTATGATTGTATCTGCGAGACATCCTTTGTTGGTAGACTCTCAAATGATCAGCAATGATTTGCATGCGCTCTTGCATCAATTCAAGTTCCTGTAACCTAGACACTCGTTGCTCCTCATCTGGAATGAGACCCTTCAGTGACACCCAGAGAGATGGTATTTTAACCTCCACTGGTAATATTGCTTCCGACCCATAGACAAGAGAATATGGTGTGGCACATGTCAGGATGCTAATACTAGTGCGATATGCCCATAGAGTAGGGTTCAACTGAACATGCAAATCTTTGCCAGCATCATAACTGTCTTCTTCAATATTTTCAAGATTGTTTTGTTTGATGCTTCTGCCTAACCATTTCCCTGTTGGTAATACGATGTGGAAAACCTATGCTGGATCTGGAACTTTTCGCAGAGCTCTCTTATATCTTGATTTTTGAATGGCTGCCCATTATCAGTGATAATGGCCATAGGGATACCATATCGACATATGTTATAGTTCAAGATGAATGTGGCGATTTTCTTTCCTGTGATATTAGTGAGGGGCACTGCTTCAATCCACTTCGTGAAATATTCAGTATCTGTGACTATGAACTTGTGAACATTTGAGGAAGGTGGATGGATTTTCCCTAATAGATCTAGGCCCCATTGACAAAATGGCCATGCTGTTGCCAGGGTATGAAGCTCTTATGTTGGTGCGTGTATGAGATCGTCATGGATCTGGCATTGTTTTCACTTTTTGGTGAATTGAAAAGAATCCCTTTCCATAGTAGGCCAATAGTAACCCAATCGTATGAGTTTCTTCAAAAGAGTAAGACCACTCAAATGAGTACCACAAATATCGTTATGAAATTCAGTTAAAGCCTTCTCAGATTATTCCTGCTCAAGACATCTAAGGAGAGTATCATCTAGACCTCGTCTATATAAATCATCTGTGACAATGGTGTAATGAGCGGATTGTCGAATGAAATTTCATTTTTGATTCTTTGATAGGTCAAGAGGGAGGGTATCGTCTTTCAAGTAGGTATAAATTTAGTCATAATGAGAGGAATCAGGTCCTACTAGGTGACATGTGATTTGGGCATTAGGACAATCATAGGCAGGGTGAAATAATTCTTCCACCAAGAATTCGTAATGATCTTGATTTTCTTGTGTTTGAAGCAAAGAGGCAATTGTATCCATGGCATCAGCTACTTTGTTGTCATTCCTCAGGATCTGCTCAAAATAAATATCTTCAAAGTACTTTCTATAGTCATCCACCATCTTCTTATAAGGCATTAGCTTTTCATCTTTGGTTTGATAATCATCATTGACTTGGTTGATGACCAACTAAGAATCTCCAAAAACTTGCAAATGTGTAGTATTCCATTCTAAATCCATCTTGATTCATATTACTAATGCCTCATATTCTGCCATATTATTGGTGCAAGGGAAAGTTAGTTTATATTCTTTTCAGATGGTGTGACCTTGAGGTGTGATAAATAGCAAGCCCGCCCCCGATCCATGCTATGTGTAAGAACCATCAAAATACAACTGCCATGTTTGCTTAATGACTGTGAGAACATCAACATCTGGAAATTCAACATGTATTAGATGATCATCCTAGAGTGGTGCTTCTGTTGATTGGTCAGTGATCACTTGTCCTTTTACAACTTTTATGTCAATATATTCAATGTCAAACTCACTCAGGATCATTACCCATTTTTCCAATCTACCTGTTAAGGCTGCCTTGCTAAGAAGATATTTCAATGGATCAATTTTGGCTATCAACTTCACTGAATGGTTTAGCATATAGTATCTCAGTTTCTGGGATGCGAACACTACTACTAAGCATGCCTTTTCTATAGATGAGTAGTTGAGCTTATATCCAACTAAGGTCTTATTGATGTAATAAATAGCTCATTCTTTCCCTTCATGATCCAATTGTGCTAACAGAGCTCCTAATGATACATCAGTGGTTGATAAAGCAGTAACGACTTGCCTTCAATCAGTGACATTAGAACTGGTGGGTTCATTAAATATTCCTTTATTGCATGAAAATCTTCTTCACGTATCATCCCATTTGAATGGAACATTTTTACGCAACAAATGTGTGAAAGGATGACATTTATCAGCTAGCTGGGATATGAATCTTCTAATGGACTGAAGTCTCCATTGAAGTGATCTTAACTAGCTGATGTTTTTGGGTGATTCCATTTCCATGATTTCTTTAACTTTGTCTAGATCTACTTAAATAACTCATGCTGAAACAATGTATCCCATAAGTCGACCAGATGTGACACCAAATACACATTTCTTTGGATTCAACCTTAGTTTATATTTCTCCAGGCGGTCAAAGATCTTTGCTAGGATTTCCAGATGTGCTTCTATAGTATGTGACTTAGCCAATAGGTCATCAACATAATTTTCCAATATCATGAAAAATTGTCATCATTGCCCTTTGGTAGGTAACTCATGCGTTCTTGAGTCCAAAAGGTATTACATTCCAACAAAAGTACCCCATGGGCATGTGAAGGTCGTCTTCTCTTGATCTTTTGGTGCTATTTTGATTTGATTGTAGCCTGAGAAACCATCCATAAGAGAAAATATTTTGTGTCCATCTGTCAAATCCACAATGATATCTATGTTTGATAAAGGAAAAACATCTTTAGGACATGCCTTATTGAGATCTCTAAAATCTATGCATACTCTCATATTTTTGTCTGGCTTAGAAATAGGAACTATATTGGATACCCATTCTAGATATGCTATTGGTCTGATAAATCCTACGTCTAGCAATTTCTTCAATTCTGCTTTGACCAATATGGTTATATGAGGATGCATATTTCTTAGCTTTTGCTCTACTCGTTTTACTTCAGGAGAAACATTCAAATGATACATGATGAGATCTAGATTTAATCATGGCATATCTATGTATGACCATGAAAAATTGATTTGTCTTTCTTTGAAGAATGCCATTTACTCATCTTTCTCTTATTCTGATAATGATGTTGTTAGATAAAGAATCTTTGGCTGATATGGTGTTCCAATGTTGACTACTTTAGTTGGTTCAATCAATATTGAAGATCTTTCCTAGAAATACTCAGGTAAGGTGTCAAATCTCCCATCCTCTAGCACCTCAAGGGGGTTTTCACCATCGGATACGTCCTTTCTTTTTACTTTTGCTTGATCTAATGTTGTCATTAACTGGTTTTCAGCATTAGACCTGATATTTGTTTTTTTCTTTTCACTTTTATGACTGAGGGATTTGGCACCCCCTTGAGTAGAAGATGGGTTACCGAATTCACTGGTGGAAGTTGTGTAGGTTCAGTTGCATTAAGGTATAAGGCAATAGCATGATCATCAAGGAAGGTTTCTATTTCAATGAGTCCTTCATTGTCCCAATCAATAAGCTTAGGATACACTAATGGAAAGGTATCGTTAGATTGTTGTGTGTCAAGAGCATTAAGGGTCATGATAGAAATATCTAAGGTTTCCATGACTATTTCTAAGTCTAAGATGTCATTTTCCTCATAATGACCTTCAGCAAGTAGATCTTGATCGTCCTCACTGGAGTCAACATCGATATATTTTAGTTCCCATTCGAGTGTTCTATACTCTGACATTTGTGCTACATACGAGTGGACTATAACGACATCTACATATTTTATATAGCATGACTTTGTAGAAGAATCTTCAAATTGGTAAGAGTCCCATTCCCACTCATTGTAATCTGTTTCACTAGAAGCTTGTAATCTGAAAATTTGCTCATAAAGGTTATTAGTAGTTTTTTCTCACTTTTTAGCAAGTTCCTTAGCTTCTTTTTGTTGCCTACGAGCCACTTCTTGTTGTTGTTTGTGGATAGCTTCCTCTTGTTGCTTACGTGCAACTTCTTCTTCTCTTTGAATGGCTCGTTCTTCTTATTTCCATTCATATTCTTTCTCTTGTTGGCTATGAGATTAGGCTTCTTGTTGTGGATCTATAGTATTCTACCCATAACCTAATCCTGATTTATCCTTAGGAAGTTGTGAAGGAGGTTGTATTGGATCTGAAATACCTTCTTTTCTTTTGCCTACATGACCATTACCACTGTATCCCATCTTTTTCATGATATCATATCCTTTTCCATATTGCTCTACCGAGATACTGACATTATTAACTTTTGGTTGGGATTCTGGCTCATCTTTGTATAACCATTGCAAAACATCCTTGTCATCGGTCTCTTCAACTAGCGTACCAGCTTTGACAAATGATCCATCAAGAATTTTAATTGGTTCTGAGACAAGTTGTTGTTTTGAACTTGATGTCTTTCCATATGATCTTGGAGAGACTGGTAGGTCTGGTAGTGAATATTCCCCTAGACATTTGTCTTTCAATTGCATCTTTTTCTCAAAGCTCGATAAGATTGAAGCAAATGCTTTTTTCTTAGGTGGTGTATTAGCAGAGGATGCTTCTCTATTATGTGGAACAATGATCTCTTGAACTGGCTTCAGGTTACTGTAATATTGAAATGGGTTTCAATCTATTGGAATGGTGATCTCTTGTCCATCATACGGAAATTTGAGGCATTGGTGGTAAGTTGAAGGGATAGCTTGCATATCATGGATTCATGGTCTACCTAAAAGTATGTTATAAGACAAATTGATGTCCAACACTTGACATACTATATCCTTTTATACAGGCCCAACTCTGATTGGCAACATTACAACCCCTTTGGAGGAATGCTCTTCTTCATCATAGGCTTTGACTGTTATCTTTTTGCGAGGATCAATTGCATCTTCTGAATAGGCTAATGCATGGACAAGACTTAATGAACAAATATGTAGGCCTACTCCTCCATCTATTAGGACACATTTTATGTGGGTTTTGTGAATTAATACTTTGATATTTAAAGGAACATTATGTGGATGTTGCAAGGACATGTCATCATCTTCTATGAAGGATAAGCAATGAGGTGCTATAAGATGTCCCACCATGGTTTGAAATTGATTAATACCCAAGTCTTTGGGGACCATGGTCAGGGATAACTTTAAGAAACCACCCCCCGGGCAACTGTGTAAAATCCTGGCGAATCGGACATTATTTTCGGGAGGGAATTTTCGTATTGATGGGCAAAAAAAATTTAAAATAGGGAAAAAAATTATTTTGTATTGGCGATTTTTTTCTAGGGTACGAAAATTCCATAAATTTCTAGCGAATAATACCTTGTTCTATGGGAAAAATATTTATTGTGGGAGGCGAATATTTTTTGTTAAAAGGAACAAATATATAATTGTATGAGCAAAAAATTTTACTCTGAAGGAAAAATTATTTAAATGTATTGGCGATTTTTATCCACCGCTTGAAAATTATTGAATTTGTTTTGGCGAATATTTTGTTATTTATGGAAAAATATATAATTTATTGGCGATTTCATGAATTCATTGCCATTAATAGACAAGGCACATCACATCAGTTCAGTACATCACATCACATAAATTCATAATACATTGAGTCCAAACTCTACACGATGTACAGCAATAACTGCGGCCTCTTTGACATGTGAAGGGTGACACATACCTAAAATCTATCAATGATTTTAAACCGTTCAATGATCGTAGATCAATGGCTGAAGTTTTATTTCAGCCCAATTTTCTGAAGAGAACATAGCTCACCAGAAAGTGCTCAGAATGGAATTGGATTTAATAGACATGTATCAAAACCACGATCGATAATTTCGTTCATTTAATAAATATCTTTTCAGTAATTGCAATCCACTTTGTCCCCACGACTTCCAATGTGATACTTGCCAACTTGGTACTGGTATATAGTTGTTTCCATTTTCACACAATAGTGCATTTATGAGAAAGATTTGCAGAGATAAGAAAGATTTTTAAAAATTTAAAGCAATTAATACGGTTAAAAAAGTAATTATTACAATCAAGAGCTTCAACTATTTATATACGATCTCTGCTTCTTTCATCTTCAATTAGCCTTTGCCATTTGGTAGATAAATCGTCGGAGTTGTATTTAAATTCTTCCTCTGGTTTAGGTTTATAGGCTTAGGTTGTTTAATTTTTTAATCTATTTTCTCAAGATGGACACTCCCATCCGCTTGAGAAGCACTTCTGCAAAGGACCAGAGGGCCTTTCTAGGCTCCATTAGAGACCCAACCCTCTAATCAGTCTGCAAGTAGGTTGGGTCGTTCACCAATGAGGCTATGCAGATGGTGTTGGGAAAAGGGTTTTTGTGAAACGAAAAATAGGTATCATGTTAACACGGACATTACATCCTGTTTCTTAGCGTCTCTTCTAGACCTCGGAGGAGACAAGGTGGATATGTTGATGTTGTTGAGGAAGGTTTTTAAGGAAGACTTCCTTGGAGATGACATTACTATTGTCATCCTTGTAGAAGTAGGGGTGGGGATCCCTTGGGCGAGTGAATTATCCAAGCTTCTCCTCCCTGACCAAACAGTGTTAGTGGCCAGGCAACCGTTTTTCCTGAACCTGAATGCGGAGCAGTTGACGCATCACAGGAAATGGGCATGGATTGGCAAGGACTTCCTCCAGAAATGGTTGCTCCTGGACAACTTTCCAAACTACAATTAGCTTGAAGAATTCTCTCAGCTTATGTTGTCTGAAGAATTCTACATGGAAGGAGGGTCGGATTCTAGGTGCAAAGTTGTAAACCATCCACTACCTGTGCCCTAGCCCCACCCCGCTGGGCCCCTAGTAGTTTTTTTTTCCTATGTCCTCGAAACCTAACAGGCTTAGTGGCTCACTTAGTTTGGCTTTTAAGTTTTTGAGGGTCTCAAACTTGAGACGAAAAAATTGTAAATTTCCAAAGCATAAATATTAATGATAATTTTTCAAATTCCAGTTTGTTTTAGTTTGCCTCTTACAGTCTTATGGATATAAAAATGCTTTCTATAATTCTATTTCATTTTTATTAATTAATTTCTTTCAAATTATTTTTGTATATGAGCTACGTTATTTCAATTATTTGTTATACAATGGAAATAAATATAATACTATGATCTTTTTTATGTAATGCTATAAAAAAAAATTAGTTCGTTCCATTAATTATTTGTACATTGATTATGGTTGATTATAATTTTATAAATATATAGTCATTCAAAATACAAAATTTCAAAAATTCAAGATACAAAAGTTTATCGGTAAAGGTTTTTTCATTCTATTCATTCAAAAGTTTCAAGATACAAAATTTGCAATCATTCATGCATAAACGTAGACATAGAGAAAACCATACTGCCCACAGCTTATAGCAAGTAGACAAAAAAACCAGTTCATTGTTGGATATCCATAACAAATGTTCCAGCAGTAATAAATCATTTGGAAGCAAATTAAAAAACATTGGCCAATACGATAGGCCGCTCACTCACTATCCCCTTGGATCGCCTCCTCCCAGTCCCTTCCCTCCTCGGAGGTCAATGCTTTCCCTTTTGTCGCTTCATCTTTCATTTTTGGAATGCAGTTTAGGTACCCGAAGTCGAGTTCGCCCTCCAAGCTTGCTAGTAGCTATATGGCCCTTCCTTATTCAACCCTATCTCTCAATTCCCTACCAACCTCCATCCTTGCTACCACATGCAAAGCCTTCAGGACTTCATCCACCCTGGTTAATTTCACAAAGAGTTTCATCACTTCCCACCCCACTCGGGCACGTTCATGGCACTAGTATTTGATTTCATCCTCTCGATCATGGATAAAAGGAAGCAACTCCTCCTGTTCATTCCCTTCCTTAATTCGAATGCCAACTCCCAGCACCACCCACTCCAAGATTGAATCCAAGTTAATCAAAAAATCTTCATCAATTAATTTGACCAATGTGAGTTTTACCTTTTCCACCTCTGGTTCGAATTCACAGGCCCATGCCAAAATCAGAGAGTAAACATCCATGTTAGTTCAATACCGGTGACTGATATGTGCCACCTCCTCCGCAAGCATCAATCGAGCTGCCGCCCACAACTTCTCCTCGTTAAACTTGAACAATCCTTGCATTCATTTATCAGATACTTTTCCCAAAAAGGGCACCAACTTCTTGTCTGTTCGTAGTGTGAAATTGGCCTCCATGGTCACCTGCAATTTCAAAAGCACTTCGTGCAAAAAATGTCCTACAAAAGCTACGAACTACAAATTTGTTCTACCTCAAAGCAAAAACTGGCACACAGATCAAAAGGTAATAAATTTTGCCTCTGTCATATAGGTGGGGTAATGAATGTGTACGATAAGGCATTAATTCCATGAGATCAAGAAAAAGATTTCTTGCCATCCTCCCCTTCTTCCGTTCATGCGACCTGCCGCAGAAAACTCCTTCTGCAACAATTAATCGCCACCTTGGCATTTGTACTTTCCAAATTTGCTCGCCTTAACAAGTTGAGGACTGCACATTTTTTTAAATTAATACACTAAATTTATGTTGAACTTTTATATATATATTTTAACTATTTTTTAAAATTATATATTGTAAACATATTTTGAATGTTTTCTTTTTTATATTAAACTTTTACCTTTCAAATTGTATATCAAAATTTATATTTTTATTTAGTTATTTGTTTTATTCTAGAAACTAAGTTTCATGTTTTATACTATTTTTGAATTTCAAATTTTTACAAATAATATTAACATTATATTTAATAGTTATCTCAAACTATTGCACATCTTTAAAATTTAAATGTCTCTTATTATGGGACTGACGACATCTAGCAACACTCAAGTTCTCAACAGGTATCATCGTCCTTCGAATGAGCAAAGATCAATGGCTTGGGGTGGATTTCGGCCCAAATGTGGGCAGTGAACACATTGGTGAAAACTTCACCCAGAATTGAACATTTTAAATTTGATTAAATATAACTAAGTCTATAGTCTATAGACTATAAATCTCTTTTTCGAGTGGAAGTTTAAAA
Organism: Cryptomeria japonica; assembly: GCF_030272615.1. Classification (NCBI taxonomy): domain Eukaryota; kingdom Viridiplantae; phylum Streptophyta; class Pinopsida; order Cupressales; family Cupressaceae; genus Cryptomeria; species Cryptomeria japonica. The sequence goes on along the minus strand of NC_081414.1, from coordinate 560,637,597 downwards.
TGATTAAATAGACTTAAAAAATAGACCCAAAAAGTGAGTCATGACACGAGTATGGTGACGTGCCAAAAAAATGGCAAAAGTCGTGGGACCCACTACATCTGTAAACAGGTACGATCGTCTGTTGGATGAACAAAGATCAATGGCTTAGGGTGGATTTTGGCCCGAATGTGGAAAGTGAACACATTGGTGAGAACTTCACCCGGAATTGAACATTTTAAATTTAATTAAATATAATTAAGTCTATAGTTTATAGACTATAAATCTCTTTTTCGAGTGGAAGTTTAAAATGATTAAATAGACTTAAAAAATAGACCCAAAAAGTGACACGAGTATGGTGACGTGCCAGAAAAATGGCAGAAGTCGTGGGACCCACTACATCTGTAAACAGGTACCATCGTTCGTTGGATGAACAAAGATCAACGGCTTGGGGTGGATTTTGGCCCGAATGTGGAAAGTGAACACATTGGTGAGAACTTCGCTCAGAATTGTTATTGAACATTTTAAATTTAATTAAATATAATTAAGTCTATAAAGCTCTTTTTCGAGCGGAAGTTTAAAATGATTAAACAGACTTAAAAAATAGACCCGAAAAGTGACACGAGTATGGTGACGTGCCCGAAAACTGGCAGAAGTCATGGGACCCACGACAACTGACAACAGGTACCATCGTCTATTGGATGAGCAAAGATCAACGACTTAGGGTGGATTTCGGCCCGAATGTGGGAAGTGAACACATTTGTGAGAACTTCACCCGGAATTGAAATATTTTAAATTTAATTAAATATAATTAAGTCTATAAAGCTCTTTTTCGGGTGGAAGTTTAAAATTATTAAACAGACCCGTAAAGTCACAACAGGTACCCTGGTCCCTCGTTCGTTGGATGAGCAAAGATGAATGGCTTAGGGTGGATTTCGGCCCAAATGTGGGAAGTGAACTCATTTGTGAGAACTTTTCCCAGAATTGAACATATTATATTTAATATCCTCATAATTTATACTGAAGTAGTGAATGTTTTGTCATTAGGCATCGAATAGTTATTAATAATAATTAATAAAATTACAACATGATTCTTAATGTCCTCGGAATTTATACTGAAGTAATGAATGTTTTGTCCTTTGGCATCGAATAGTTATTAATAGTAAATAATAAAATTACAACATGATTCTAGAAATTTTTCCCTTTAGGTATTACTTTTCTACTTTTCAGAGTTTTCAAAATAAGAGACTCGTAAATCATAATTGTATTTCATTTCATGGACAAACCTGTAAATCGAGGGAGATTCAGAAATAGCTACTAGATTGAGGAATGCAAGTTGCAACAGAGACTGTCTGCGCCAATCTAGTGATCTAGAAATTTCGGGTAAAATCTAGAACACCTATATCCCTCCTTTTTTGCTTTTGGTAATCTCGTGGTCCAATTTGAGGGTTAGTATTTTTAGGTTTCTATCTAGCATTATTTTGAATTATTAACAATAATAGTGATGGGGAAAATGGGAAGCAGTAGTTCAACAAGAAGCCAAGTGAAAAACAAAATGTACCTAACCGAACTGGTAAAAACACCAGGTTTCACTGATGAATACCATGATATTTATGACCTTGCTATCCATGGTGAAAAGTGTATCATAGATATTAGATATGCATTGTCTAGTAAGGCGGCAAATCCGTACAGGGAAAAATTTATTGTTTTCAACCCAATGTTACAACAAAGAACATATAAAATTGCATCGTGGGATGTTGTATTGGGAAGCATGGTGTTACCTGAAGTATTCCCTTGCCCTGATTTTGTCATGGTCTGCACCGAAAATTATGATGAAGATAAAAAAGCAATTGTTAATAAAAATACAAAAGAGGAAATTCTATCCATAAACGAGGAAGAATTTGCTCGTTTGTTGAACCTAGGATTTGAAGCCCAAAACTCAAACGTCCAAATTGACCTTGAAAAGCTGGTAGGGAATTATGAGAGTCTTGATCCAAGTCATAGAGATTCATTTATCAAAGGTCTAATAAAGAGTGGTACTGGTATTGTGTTGGATCAGAATCATAAGCCTCCTTATGATTCTAAAAATTTTGTTCCATGGGTTGGGGATACTATTTCCTTGCTGTTGTTTTGCCTGGGATTGGAAAATGATAAGGAAGTGGGTGCAAGCCTTCTTGAAATGATTAATAATATCCATTGTGTAGGTCAGGCAGTAAGATATAATTTTATTGAGCACATTGTAAAATCCATGCAAAAATAATCACTAATGATAAAAAAAGGTTCCTGTAAGACATTTAGGTTCTCATCCTACTTGTGTTATCTCCTTCTATCCAAGTATCATGCAATATTCGAGACCAACAAGCTTCAAATTGTGAGCTATAAGATTGATGAGAAGACAGGGAAGAGAACAGAGTGTCCAATATATGATTGGAAACCAAAGATAAGGATGCATGATAACCGAAAGAACTACAACCATTTTGTAGACTTATTTTTGGCACCAATGTATAATGAAATTACAAGCACTCCAATGCCTAGGTTGCATGTGTCTTGTAGAGATTGCATTCAACTCGGAAGTCAAATAGAATTGGCTAACCGGTTCTTCATGGAAGAATTCACTGTGTTAAGGTTTTACGGATCGGCAATAAAACCATACAAAATTCCAATACATGTGACAGAGAGGGTATTTGCATTAGAGTATGTACGGCAATTGGAGAGCACAGATAGGCACTTCCATGGTCAGAAAAAGAAGAGCATATTTCCTTCCTTGTCTTTCTCATGTCGAGGGTTCACATTTGAGAGAAAAGTATTCAATGTGGCACATGAGTTTTTGACAGTTTTTAACTTTGGTGATGAGGGTCTCTGGCAGTATGATCTAATCGATGTAGTTCAAGCAAGGCTTAAGAAAAATGGGAACTCTTCAGCGTTATGTCAACATGAAAGTAAACCATTGCTAGAAAAGCTTAGAAACATGGACTCCTGGGATGAGGTTAAAAAGAGATGGAGAAAATTGCAGCTGACAATAACATTTCAACAGAAGAAATGTCATCACAAGTGATGGCCTTGCACACAGAGAGGACAACAAAGGAGGGCCAGGGCATCCAAAATAGGAGGTCCTACAATTTCTACCTAAAATCTGCTAATCCATCTAAGAAAACTATTCCCAAATCAATTCTCCACAAATGTAAAGAGAATTATTGGACTCAAACCAAAATAAATTATTTTTGGACTATGAGGAGGAATCTTGGTGAACCAAAGACAAGTGCAGAATTTGAGACCATCGACGAGGATGGAGAGTTTAGCAAATTGTGGAATATGGAGCATCCCACAATAGCACATGACAGGAATGAAGATGATGATCAGTATGAGGTTGAGCCCACTCAAACAACTACTACAGTCCCTAAAATATTAGGTGCAGTCCATGAGGCAATGAAAGACAAATATAGAAAAGGGGCAAGCATTGTGGAAAAAATGGGTTTTGAAGGTGGTGGTGTAGGTCCCAGAGGAGAGGGCATTTGGTATCTGCTTCAAGGACAACTTCCATCAGGGTCAAAATCAAAAGGGTCCTATTAAACCAGTCATTGGACTTGATTCTTCATATTCATCACCGATAGGTACTACTCATTACCCTCAAGGTTCACCTACATTTGTTTCAGGTTCAAATCCACAACCACCACCACATCATGGTACTCCCATTGGTGGTGAATCAAGTGCCACTGCCACTAGTGGGGAATCTGGGGATAGTATTCCTATTATTGTTCAGTCAAGTGCCATTGTGATTGGTGGGGTTGGCATGGGTACTACTACTGATACTAGTTGTCTTGGTGTTGGACAAGGGCAACAACAAAAAATCTCTCGCAAGAGGCCACTAGTGGTAGATACTCAATCTCATACTATCGAGAATATTATATCAAGTGCCACTGACACTACAAATCAATCATTTGCAGCTTCAAATCACACACCTCAAAAGATTATGAAAACTACACATGAAAGTGTCAGTGGGAGTGGGACAGGATCAGGAACTGTTGTTGGTAATCCTAGTCAAGCATTAGTTAAAACCATAGGAATAAGTGGAACTGGAGCCTATGGTATTCCTATGTCACCTTTGAAACATTCAATTGCTTCAGCAAGCCCATATTTTCAATTTCATGATTACTATGAAAAATATGAACAAACAACAAAAGCAAATAAAGAAAAAGAGAAAGCATTTCATAGGGTTTCCCTGACTGAAGTTGTAAATGAACAACCTGCAAGGAACAGAGTATTTCCAACATATGACCCACAGAAAGATATGATGGAGTTCATGGTTGTTATGCCCCTGACCCCAACTAAAAATAAAAATCCACCACACAGTCAGATAGATCCCTCTGAATTTCAAGTTAACACCCTCCAAATGGATTTTTCCAAAGTACATAATGTGGACAAAATTAGTGTGTCAAAAAGGACTAACGAAGTGGTCTACACTTCACTACTAAAGGTAGAGAGAGAAAAAAATAAACTGGAGAAACAAATAGAAAAGTTACAGGAAGACCTGGAAAACAAAAAAATCAAGGAGGAAAGCAGCAGATAGCAAGTGCAATGATTTACAAAAAAGGATAAAAAAATCAGGCTCTACAGTAGGGAGAAGATGGATGTAGAATTGAAGGCCCTGACAGAAAAACTGGCTAAAAGCAGTAAAAAATTTGATGAGGAAAGAGCCAGTTTTCAAAAATTATACAAAAGTTATGAGTCTGCTGCTGCCGAAATGAGAAAATTACAGAACCTATTGGATCATGGGAAGGAAAAAGAAAAACATTCGCAAGAGGAAGTAGAGGAAGAAAGAAAAAAATGTGCACAAATGAAAGAAGACCTGCACAATGCAAATGATAAAATAAAAACTTTGGAGGATAGATTGAAAGATAATATGAAAAATACAATGAAGTATATACAAGAAAACATTTGGTGGCAAATAATGCAGAGGAGTGACAAGTTGTGTGAATGGTTTCAATTGACTGAAAGTCTGAGACTAATTTATATGAAAATCAAAGGGCAATATGAGAAGAGCACAAATGTTTATTCAAAAGAGGATATGGCAAAAAAGATTTTGAAAGTAGTCTACAGTTCCAGTGACAGCTACTTGGCATCCAAGGGAATTAAGAGCTGCATTGATGCCACAGTTAAGACATAATCTATCATTCAAAAATGCTAGAAGCTAAGGGAAACATCATAAGTTATGGAAAATTGTGGAAAAAAGATCTTGAAGTTGCAAGAAAAGAAAAATAGTTTGATTAAACTTGGTTTTCCTAAGACCGTTGACCCATCAAATAAATTCATTGGAGAAGAAGCTTACAAAAAAAGCATGGAGATAAAAATGAAGTCTGATTTAGACTTGCTTCCAAGGACACAACTCCCCAAAGCTTTCTAGAATTCATCCAACCATTTACAACTCTAAATTTGGTATTGGATGAAATAGTGATGTCAAGTAAATCTTCTAAATATGGAATGTTGACGAAGTTGGAGTTGACTTTCCATAGTTTACAGAATATTGACCTTCCATCAGACGAAGAGTGGAGAACCCTACAAAAACTGGCCCAGAAATCTTAAGAATCATAGTATGTATTGCACAATTTTCTTCTTTTACTCTTAATTTCAAGGTTTTATGTTTTTTTTGTTTTCTATTTTGCTAATCCAGCCTATGAATCTATGACACACTCGCTATTGCTATTTTGCTAATCCAGCCTATGAATCTATGATGCACAATGCAAAACTTCAGCTAGTAAATTTGTATTCTCAAATTCTCCCTTGCTTTAACATTTATGCATTTCTCTATTTATGATTAGTAGGTTTTAGGCACTGCTATTATCTATGTTTAATTTGGCATGAATTAATATTTAATTTTGAACTCTTTTTTTTGAATGGGAGACATCAAACATGTAGCAGATGTTAAATTGCTAATACGGCCTGTGATGGCCATATAAATCTATGCTAAGTTTGTGATTTTGATGTTCAATCTTCACATGTTGCAAACTTGCAATTTGACCTGAAGCTGTTGTTGCTCCCTTGTTTCTATAAAAGAGAATTCAGGGTCATTTGCAAAGGGTTCTGAAACTTTGTATTCACTTTTGCATGGACATTGGAGAATCACACAGGAGCTGTTGTTGCTCTCTTGTTTCTATAAAAGGAAATTCAGGGTCATTTGCAAAGGGTTCTAAAACTTTGTATTCACTTTTGCAATTTGCATGGAGAAACACACAGATTGGTGTATTAATATTGATTGAATTGTATCATATGGCTATATTTTGAAAGAATTAGTGAAAATCTAAGTTCTCGACATGTGTATTACTATTGGATGAATTGTATCATATGGTTCTGAAATGTATCACATAGATTTGAGACTCAAACATGTATAATAAACAATAAACATCTTCGTATCAATAAACACATTATGGTTTTTTTTAATTATGTTATTTTAAATCTGGAAATAGAAAGTTGAAAAATACAATTACAAATCAGTATTAAATTCTAATTGCAAAAAGTAATATGCTTTTGTAATATGAATGATGAGATACAATAATAAGATTAATAAATGCCAATCTCTTACAGTTGCCATTCATCCTCATCAAATTTAGAGCTTTCTTGATTCTTGTCTGTGGTCTGAGTTTCTTCACTCTGAGTCTGCATACCTTCGCCAAACTGCATCTCAATGCTACCAGTAGGTCTAGTACATGGGGCAATAGTCCCACTGGCACTTTGGTTTGAAGTGTTGCCCAAACCTCTTCTTTCACATTTGGACCTCCAGATTTGCAATGCCCTATCATAAGGAAAAGTGTGGACATCATACCTAGATGTATAGAGCCTCAAGCAATTTTCCAAATTTTTGTCTAGTTTGTTTCTTAGCTTTGATTTTAGGAACCCCAAAGCAATGAAAACTCTCTCATCTTCCACCGAACCCAATATCATGGTAAGACATAAATCAACAAGCTTCACATATTCTGGCATTGAATCACGCAATGTTTTGTTCTTAGCTATAGTTTTTCAAAGCCTTGTTACTGATCCCTCTTCGCGGGGGTTCTCCATTTTGGCATATTTTTCTCTCATAGTGTATGCAAAATGAGATGATTGCTCTCGAAGATGAGTTTCATCTAATATTCCATTTATAGTTACTCCATTCAATTCTCTGGATGTGCAAAATTGTTTTATCAAAATTAGTAGCTTACTTTGAAAATCAGATGCAATGTTGAGGCTCCAATAATGAGGAAACACAATAGACATGGCTTCGAGAAGGTTGTCAGGAGGGAATCTACTTCTAATTTGTGAGGAAAGATCATATACAATTTTCTTCACAGAAGTAGTTACAGTCTCAACAATCTTGTCAAAATCTTCCCTTGTAACTCTTGCTAGTTGCTTTTTGGGGCGCTTTCCTAGTTCCTCGGGGTCGACCGTGGCATAGAAGTGCATTGGTATCTCAACTCCCCGTACATTGGCACATACCTCCCCATCTGCACCGATTTGTAAAAAGTTATCAGGATTGTTCAAATCTATGAGTGTCCGCCACTTAACAAATTTTTCATCAGAGAGTGTTGGTTGATTTTGATAGAGATTGTTGAGGGTCATGCATGTCATCTTACGCAGCGTAGCATATCTTGCAATATACAGAGCTCTTTTTTGGGCAGCCTTCATAATATTCCTCATTTCTTCTAGCATGGGCAGAAGAGCTGCTAAAGTTAAGAGTGTCTCTAAATTACTTAACTTGCGAAGAAGTTCAGGAAATTTTGATTGATCTGATTCCTCGCGAGTTGTGTGAAATAGTCCAATCAAGGATGGATATTCTGAAAACACTCAATGTGTTGGACCATCCAAAGAGATCCATCTGGTATCATTATCCTTGAGAAGCTTGCTCCTATCAGTTATTCCATCAGCAAAGTGTTGAAATTCCATAAATCGCTTGGGACTTCGACAAAAGTGTGAGTAGAGCTCTCTGATTAAAATTTCAATTTTTTTAACTGAAGCAAACTTGCTCACAATTCCAAAAGCTAGATTCATTCTGTGAGCCATGCAGTGAATTGTAGTAATGTACAGTGCAAATGAAGTTTAAATCTTTGTACAAAGACCATTCCTGTGACCTTGCATTACTGAAGCTCCATCTACTCCAACACAAACCAATTTTTTGGCTACCGTCATGTCATCCATACCTCCATATTCAATTAAACTTCTCTTTACTAGTTGAAATAAATTTTCCGTTGTCGCACTCTCCTTCATTTTAGCAACAAATAGTAGATGAGGTTGGCAGGTATGATTCTCTATAGTATAAACATGCATGCATACCCATGAAGTATTGTCTACTGTCGTAACTTCATCTAAAGAAAATTCAACAAAGTTTGACTCTCTTATTTTTTCCTTTACATCTTCTTTTTTAACCTCAACAAGACAACTTGCCCATTCCCATCCACTGTTTACTGACCAGTGTCTATTAGGATAGTTAGGAACTTTCAAAAAGTGTAACAAACCACTAATTGATGGGAAATTTGTCATAACACGCCCTCTGCTCAAAATATAAAAAATAACGCTTAACTGAACAGCTTTTCCCAGTTGTTCTATTTGCATTGCTTTTCCAAAAACAGCTTCAATAGAACCTTTAACTTCAGCAGGCTTCGTCTATATTTTCTCATGAAAATAATACTCTTCAGCATTCCTCACATGCTTACATTCCTCCTTTTTGTTCCATCTTATCACTGATTTTTCAACCTCGTCTATCATTTGTTTTTCATAAACTTTACCCATATGCTTTTCTATGGTGTCAAATTTTAGCTGCAACCTAATTTCCTTGTTATGTTTCCAAGTGCAAATCTTACACCTATATTCTATTGGAGGCTCGCCTTCAATTGGATTCTCCACTGGTTCAATGAATGGATACTTTGATGCCCAATTAATTTGAAAATTCCTCACTGGCATATCCCACTCCCGATCCTTTTTTGATTGTGGTTCACCCTTTTTTGATATGGCTTTTCTTTTCCCCTTTCGTGCATTATCATCAATGGCATTATCATCCAAGTCGATTATATCATTTCGGATAACTTGGGTATCTACCAGATAATCTTCTTCAAGATCATCCTGATCTGAGATATCAGGTTCACTGTCGTCTTCAACATGCGGTGTAGGTGGCGAATTTTGTACTTGTACTTGTGATGATGTACCTTCCTGGTTTTCACCACAATCTATTCCATTGCCAAAGTACGAAGACAACATTCTTCTTTTTGTTGGCCTCTCCTGGCCTTCCCCACATTTATGTTTCCTACCCCTCTTCCTGTTTGACATCTCTAACGAAATAAAGGCTACCAAAAAAATATCAATTTGTTGAAGAAGCAATAATATACTATAATGTATAATATACCACTTCAAAAATATGATCGATCACCTTTAGGCTTTAGGTCACTAGCAGTCGCCAATGTAGTCAACAACAATGATTTTCCTTGGTCTGAAACTTCGCTATTGATCAGAGATCAGAGCCTAGAACCCACCTAATTGTGTTGAGATAGATCTGATCTTTGCATGTATTTATACCAATCCTTATATGGTGAAATCCGCGGGAATTTTATATGGTATTCAAATATTTGGCGAATCCCGCGTAACTATAACATGACTTATGTAATTTATGAGGTGATTATAGGTCATCCAGATACAACTTATATAATTTTCGAGTCGATTATAGGTCATCCAAATAATTGGCGAATACAATATAGTTGGCAAAAGTTGGGGTGAATGGAGACATGCGTCGGCAAGATGTCTGGCGAATTGGGTGCCCCTGGCTAACAAATCTTCACATGCCTATAGGCGAATTAAGGTCATCTATTAAGGAAAACTCAGAGATTGTAGGCGAAAAAATTAAATTTACCGTGTGTCCACCATATATTGTATTGGCGAAATCATCACATAGAAACATTTAATTGCATAAAACATATGGCGATCAGGCCGTGACTTTAATGGAAATTGATAATGTTCTGGCGACATGGCCACCCCCAGTCGGTAAAAAATATTTGCCATTTCCCAAGTCGCCGATGTGAAAAATTCGCCATTGGTAAATATTCGCCACTAAAGTAATCTATGACCACGATATCTACTAGAGCCTTTTCTAGGATCTCTTTATGCATGGGTGATATTTTTAGAAGTTCCAATATTGAGATTTGTGTAGGGGTCTTCTGTAATTGATCCACTATGTTGTATTGCCTATAAGTAGAGGGTGTGTTGGTTGTGGGTCCTGGTAAAGTAACCTTAGCTTTACTACATGTAATAGCGTGTGCAGGTTCTGGTTGGGATCTTTCTTTGACTACAATGACATTGACCACATTATCATAAGTATGAGCATAATTCACTTTTTCCTTGCCCTTGTTATCTCTAGTTGTTGATGTCTCGCCCTTCTCATAGTTTGGTAGCAGAGTTTTAAATGTTGTGTGTGATTCATTTTTTGTGTGTCCATCTACCTTTATTACCTTGTTATCATCCATCTACCTTTATTACCTCGTTATCTATCAAATCTTGAATGACATGTTTTAATCATTGACAATTATTAGTATGATGTCCTTTGCTCCGATGATATTTGCCAAAATGATTGTCACTCCACCAAGAAGGTTTCACCTTTGGTTCAAAATCCCTCACTTTTGGTAATGTAATTAATTTGTTTGCAAGAAGTGTTTTTAATGCTCATTCAAGTGGTTCACCAATAGGTGTAAATTTCCTATGAATGTTGGTGAAGGGTAATCTTGGTTTATTATTATCCTGATTGGTTGTCAAGGTATGACTTGAGAAGTTGAATATGGGCTGATTGGGTTTCACAGTGTTAGCATCCACTATCCCATCGTTCACAATATTTATGTTTCTATTCTTGAGGTTCCCCCTTGCAAGTCTTGTACTTGTGTTTGGAGTGCTTGAATTTGTTGAGTAAGAGATAAAAGAGGATTATCAACATTATTCCTCCCTTCACCATCTTGGTTATTTTGAATTCTTTCGTTGCGATGGTTATTCTGAATTTGTTCATTATGAGTCTCATTTTGAGTTTGTTCATTGCGAGTATCACTTTGATTTCATTCATTGTGAGTGTCACTTTGAGTTCGTTCATTGTGAGTGTCACTTTGAGTTCATTAATTGTGAGTGTCACTTTGAGTTCGTTCATTATGAGTATCACTTTGAGTTTGTTCATTGTGAGCATCACTTTGAGTTTGTTTATTACGAGTATCACTTGTCTCCCCACTTCGTTTTATATTGGTGATATCAAAATTACTTGGTAGCTTGGCCCCTTGACATGCTAACATGAGAAAATATCTTTCCTTATCTACTTCAATGACTCTTTCCAAGAATCTACCAAATTTTGGATCTTGTTGTGCTCCTCTGATTGTTTCTTTTGTTATTTCATAATCAGCATCATTGTTGTGAGTATTGGTGGATCCAAAATGGATGATAGAAAGGATTCTCCTAATCCATTGTAAATGTTTGCCCTTGTTTCTATTGTTTAAGTCTCCTCTGATTTCTAGTCAAAACTGGCATACAAGTGATTTTATGGTTTCGAAAAGTTTTACTCTTCCAAAATGCTCTTCAATAAGTGATCAATTCTTGAGGTAAATAAGACAAATTAATGCGACTACCTTGATTTAGGCTTTGTGATAACACAGATCTTTGTTGCACAACACGTGTTCTCAAAGGTTCTTTGTCAAATTCATTTCCTCTGCCACACAAATAATTTTGATAACGATGTAAAAATATGCGATATTTCAACAAGATTTTGCGATTTATGTAGAGAAATCTTCTCCTTTTTAATATTGCCTTGTGACTAAGTTTCTTCTTTTTTTCAATCAATATGAAATGATCATCAAGTATCTGAAGATTTACAAGTTTTTGATCTTAGTTTTGAGTGCAAATTTTTTTTATGATATGACCAAGTCAAATAGGAAAGATGTATCCTATTTAGAGAACTAGGTCAATCTGATTTAGCATTGTAGTTTCATGATGAAGGATGATAGATCCTAATAAGAAACTATCTCTGAAAGATCAGATTATCAAAGATGTTTGATTATGCACTTGAGAGATTTGGATCTTAAACTTGTTTGAGATGAATACTTGTGAGACCTAGTGCGTTTAGTCTTAAATTTGACTCAATCAAAGGCATTTTTTGGAGTTTTTGACCAATAGATGGTCTAAAATATGATGCTATGTTATCAACCAAAAGAGCTACTCCTTGGACCTAAAGAGCTATTTATCAAACTGGAAGAGCTACTTAGACTGAAAGAGCTATTATGTTGATCGAGAGAGCTATTTCTCAGACTAAAAGAGCTATTCTACTGACCGAGAGAGATATTTTGCAAACCAAAAGAGCTACTATTTTAACCAAGAGCACTACTTCTCAGACCAGGAAAGATATTTCTCAGACCAAAAGAGCTCATATTTTTACCAGAAATGCTACTTCTCAGACCAGGAGAGTTGTTTCTCAGACCGAAAGAGCTAATGTTTATACCATAAATGCTACTTCTCAAACTAGGAGAGTTGTTTCTTAGATCAAAAGAGCTAATGTTTACCCTAAAAGAGATGACTTCTGAAAAATGTTTGTAAGACTGAGAGTGCTACTGTTCTGACCTGAAACATTGTTACTCAAACAAGAAGAGCTATTTCACAAACTAGAAGAGTTGTTTCTCAGACCAGGAGAGTTGTTTCTCAAACTGATAGTGCTACTTTCTAGACTGAAAACATTGTTTCTTAGACAAATAGTGTTGTTTCCTGGATTGAGAATCCTAATGTTTTGACCAAGAATGCTTTTCCTTAAACTGAAAGAGCTATTCTACAAAATAGGAACTCTAAATATTGAAAAAATGATGTTCAGACTCAGAAGCTGGTTGTTTTGACTCAAATTTTTAATGTGCAGACTTAGAGAACTGATGCTTAGGGTCAACCAGCCAAAACATGAAGAGCTAATATTGACACATGAGAAAGCTAATATTCACACCAAGAGAGCTTAAGTTTAGACCAAAAGAGCTTGTTTTTTTACCAAAAGAGCTAAAGTTTGAACCATAAACTCTAATGTTAGGACAAAGAACTCTGATGTTTGGACTAGGAAGTCTACTCTTCGGACCAAGAACTCTATTGTTTAAACTAAGAACTCTAATGTTTGAACCAGAAATGCTAATGTTTGGACTGAGAACTCTAATATTTGAACCAAGAACTCTGATGTTTGAACCAAAAATGCTATTGTTTAGATCGAGAACTCTACTATGTGCACTAAGAACTCTACTCTGTGAACTGAGAACTCTACTTTGTGAACCGAGAGAACTACTATTTGAACTGAGAGAGCTAATCTATTGTGAACTATGTTATTTTGATAGCTTGATGTATGAGTTTGAATTTTCATGTTATCAATGGATGATATGTGTCTAAGTTATTGTCTAAAAACCCAGAAGATAGAATTTCAAACAGTTGTCTTGTTTGTCCCTAGGATCTAAACATCAATTGTATGTTCCAAAGGCTCACAAAAAGCCCAAATTTCCATGGGTTTTGCACAAAGAAGACACTTCAAGCAGATTTATCCTAAGGAATCGGTGACAATGTGATAACTCAGCCCACAGCCAGGAATCTTTATGATGCAAGTGTAAACACCCTAAATAGGGATGTCCACTTTTGCCATTGTCAAGAGGTGGTAGATAGGGGCCTCCATGACTGGAAGGATGAACCAATCACCCTCTCCCTGGAAGGCTACAAGTAGTATATGCAAAGCCGAGGATTTTTGCCTCTCCTCCAAGGAGCCAAATGGTGAGTGTCTTGGGGGGAAAACCTTTTATCCCCTTGCACTAAAATTACCACACCAAGGCTAAAAAGGGTGGCTTCTAACTAACAAGGAACTAGTAAGGGCATCTGTTTGGCGCGTCGGAGTATAAACTCAATTAAGAGGTCTCCCAGCCTTGAGATCCAAGGTTTTATATACCCAAGGGTATGGAGGAGAGCTATTAACAACACTGTCGTTGATTCTGACTTTTATCAAAATCACATTTATTTTATAGTAGGTTAGATAAACTTGGCTTTAGTCGTTCCCCTCTCACCTGGCCTTATGGGCTACTCGAGAGGGCAGGCCCGCTAAGGATTATTACACTACTTGAAAATAAAAGGTGATGAGTCTGGCTTTCTGATCACCTCATGAAGGTGAGAGCATACTCGCCTATCATCGAAGACACGCAAGACATGATTGTTCTTTTTCCTTCCTAATTAGTCTAGGTGCCTACATTAATAACAAAAATAAGTAATGCAATCTCCCGTGGATGCATCAAAATGTTAGTAGTTTATAATTTTATCTTTGGCAGTGAAAGGTTTTATAACTCCGGTCTTGGACAACAAATTAGGTGCCTATAAAATAGAAAACAGCCAATCAGATTCTGCAAAAGAACAGTCTAAAAACATAATAGAAAAGTGCAAAACAGAACATCAAACTGCTAAATTAACTGCCTAAAACATTGTTCTAGAAACCTAGAGAGTTGTTCTATTAGCTTGAAATGCTATCTTGTTAACCAAAAACATTGTTTCATGACCCAGAAACGCTTCTTTACAACCTGGAAACGTTATTTAACTACCCAGAAATGCTATCTTATTGGCTGAAAATGCTACCTTATTGATTGAAAACGCTAAATTAGAAACCAAGAGTGCTAAAGCAGAAACTAGAAGAGCTAAAATAGGGAAAAGTCAGAGTTAAGAGACGAATCCAATGAGAAACACATGTTTAGTTGATGAAAGTGCTGAAACAGGGACCGAGAGCGCCAATCTGCATTCCAAGAGAGTTAATCTGTGTGTCAAAAATGCTATTTTGCAAATCCATTAGAACCTATCAATAAAAATTCCTGCAAACAAATTTTGTTAAAAACTTTGGGGCTAGGCCCCACGGTGGGCGCCAAAATTTATGTGTGTAAAAATATTGTGATTAATCCATTAATAAACATATAAAACACACAAACACAATGAAATATTAAATTCAGGAAATAAAACAAAGCAATTAAAATAATCCCCAATATCATCTCATCTCTCCCTAGCCTTGAGGACTTTGTTGGTTCATTTGTTGGTTCTCACATGCATGATCTTTGACAAAGTGACAACCCAAGAAATGAAAATTGATATGCAAGCGAAGATGCAAAAAGATAATATATTTCCCTGCAAATCTACATTATGATGATTAAACTATCGTGAAAGCCATTATTACAGTTATACTATGCTACTCTAATGCTATGATAACTATGTTATGATTGCTGAAAATGTTGATAGAATACTGACAAAATGTTGATAATGATGCTAAGGGTTCTCTCATAGCCAAAAGAAGGGGTATTTATAGGATTTTCATGACCAGAGGTGAGGTGGCATCAACAATGTAGACTCAGTCTGGATAAATCAATGGTCGATATTGAAGTTGGAAGAAGGTTGAGGAAATGGACACTTGTCATTCCTAAGGAGACAAGTGGCAAAGAATCTCCAACCATATGCCAACAAAGGGGCAAGTGGCATGGAGATGAGAGACATGTGGCATAAGTGCCACATGTCTCTAAGAGAGGGTGGACACTCCAAAAATGGTTAGGATAAGAGGTTGGAGAGGATAGGATTAGTTAACTTGTGGTTAAACTAGGGGTTGGTTAGAAGAAGGTTAGGTTAGGGAGTGGTTAGGAGTTAGGCCATGTGCTTAAATTTGAATTTAAAATTCAAATTTAATGGGGAAGGAATAATTAAATAAACAAATTTACCAAATTCATTTATTTAATTAGGAAATAGAAGAAATTGATTCTAGAGGGATGAATTAAGAAAATGAACCATATAAAAAAATTATTTAATTCATTTATATAGTAGAAGAGTAAAAGTTCATTTATTAAATATTTTCATATTTAATTAATTTGATTTTCCAGACCGATTTTTAGTGTAAATTGTTCCAACACTTTGTATGAGAATTACATTGACTATTAACATTTGTAACAAGGAATGTATATTCTTGTTGGTATGTTTATGTTGACCTATACATCTATATAATAGTAGAGGTGTTATTGTGTTATGTTTCATGTTGATCTTACATTTAATGATTTACAAAATTTATAAAAAAAATTCCTTGTAGTTATTACATTAATACTATGTTAAAGTTAATTATTTGACCCTCACACCCCATTGCATCTTGCAAAACAATGATATGATTTCTACAAGATATTTATAATAAGTCAAAATACAATGAGATTGTTCATAAATAAATGCAACTTTCAAAAGGTTTCAATTACATGTGACCCCCTTAATATATAGAAAAAGGATGAGAAGGTAGTTGTGGACTCTAACCACCTTTCATGTGCATAAGACATGGGTGTCTATTGTCTCATGTGCATAGGACAAGTGTGACTAAGGTGACATGTAAACATGAGTTAGGTGTCTTGAAAGGTGAGTACATGTGTCTCATACATATAAGGCAAGACAAAAAGTGGAAAAGTCACTATTTGAGGACTTAACTAGTGTGAATAGGACTTTAACTAGAAAAAGACTAAAAGCTAACTAGTTTAACAATATCCTTATTTACACATGTAAGCATGAAATTGAAACACATAAAAAATAAGAATCAAAAAACACATAATAACATAAAAAAAATAAAGTTTTATTTATCAATTTATTGTAAACCTCTAATCAATCTTGTTGTATTTATTTTCTCATTAGTTGATGTGGATGCAACTCAATAACATAACACTATGGATTTTGATAATGGATTTTGAAATAATAAAGTTGCATTAAGACTTGATTGTTGTAAATGATGAAGAAATAATGGTATCTATACGCTTTCTTTAAAAATCAAATGAATGCCTAAGAATAAGATTTAAGATGAGCTAATTCAACAAGTTATGGAGTCAACTCAACTAAAATTGAAAATTTATCATTTCACTCCTAAGAGAATAATAATGAAATATTTAATTTATTGAATGAATAAATGAGAAGTTTTTAATTCGGAGATGGAATTAATTAGTGAGAGAAGTTTCTAATTGAAAAACATAATTAACTAGTGAAATGAAAATTAAAAAACCATTATTTATTTATTGAAAATAGATGATAAGTTCTCATAAATTAAATAATAAAATATTATTAAATTAATGGAAAAAATATGGATAGCACAATGATAAGTAATGCAATAACTAATATTAATTATTTAATGATAAATAAATTATAAAGGATAAGTGATTAATGGTAATAAATGATTAATTAATGAATTTAATTTCTTAGGAATGGAAAAATTGCAGAGCGAAGCTAATGCAGGGACTTCGCGGGGTCATAACTTTTGACTTGGTTGTCCGATTGGGCTGAAATTTTACGTGGACGCAGATCTTGAGGAGTTGATTGGATTTCCGTCAACACCTAGTTTAGTAGGGCCTCCAAAAATTCAAATTTTTAGGGCTGGTTTCTTCATCTAAGGCCTCAAAATTGGCTTTTACTTTCTTTTTCGGTTTTTTAGAAAGTTGGTTTTTTAGTTAATTTTGAGCTCGTAATATTTTTTAGATTATAAAGTTGTTTTTTTGTGTCGTAGGAATATTATTTAGATTCCTAGAAGATTTCATGATTTTTGGGATAGATTTCAAATTTTCCTTAAATGGCAATTTTCAGATTTTGTAAAAATATGCCCAAAAAAGGAAATTTTTGGTGAGTGTTTAATATAGGGAATTTTTCATTGTAATGGAAGAATGGTTGAAGTTGCAAAATAATAATGAATAACATTTGATCTAGACTTGTGTTTATTTCTGATTATTCTTTGTTATATTGGTTATGTTTTAACTGGCTACATCAGAAGTCGAAGGCAAGGAAGAGGTAGACAATGTTGAATTCAAGGTAGAAGAGGAGGCAAAATTTATCCCTATGTGTTGCAAGGTTAATCAGAATGAGTTGTTTATATGTTGTCATTTCTATCAACATACTTTGATTGTTATTAGTGACTACTTGGTGTAAGTATTGTTGAGTTTTCTAGTGTTGTTGTGATGGGTAATTTGCTTCGCATATCTTCTATGTTGCATATCTATTCTTGTGGTTTGGACATATTGTTAAGCTATGTTTGGACATGTTATATTATTTATTTAGTGCTTCAGATTGCTATGATGAGGAAATTGTGTTTACTAGTGTGGTTGACAGTGTTTGACAATGTTTCCTGTGAAATGCATGCTTTGCATTTCTTCACCTTATGGATTTTGGCATTGCATTTTTGGAGTTAGGATGATAATGTCCTTAGCTTCATTCTATTCAGTTGGCATGTGTTCTTGGGCTTCGGAAGCATGATTTTAAATTTTGATGGTATTTACTCTAGGTTTGGCTGACCTCGAGTGTTTACACTCTACTTTATTGCTCTAATGATTATGGGATTTTGTATAAAATGTTTAATAATAATTTTGGTCCTGATTAAGATGTGTTGTGGTCCACTTTACATTCTTCTTTGCCACGAAATGTTTAGTGTTGACTTAATTTTAATTGTGTTGGTTTAACTTTCTTAGCCGACCTTGGGAGATTTTGCATTTGAGAGGATGATATATATAGTGATTCTTGGATATTGTAATTAGTGTATGCATATGTGTGTATGGGTGAAAGAAAGTAGAATTTGATGAAGGTATATGAAAGAGGATCTATCTTCCTGACAGTTGGTGTTGATTTGGTGAAAAGAGCTTATTTGTATGAGCTTTCATGTGTTAGCTACCAGAAGTAGTGAGCCAAAGGTATCTACAGATTTTGTGGTTGCAGAAGTGAATTTGTTGTGGATTCTTTCTCTTTTATTCTTCTTCATTTTGGCAGTGAGCCCTCAGGCAATGAGCCTCTTCTTTCTCTCAGGCAATGAGTCCTCTGGTAGTGAGCCTCTAGCAGTGAGCCTTTCTTTGTAAAAATCACCTTAACCGGTGTCACCCTAACAGGTGTTCATATCTTGAGAATAGCTTCTACATGGTTTTTCCCCTAACAGGGTTTTCCATGTAAAATTTGGTGTCTCATTGTGCATGTTGTGTTTGATGTTTCATGTTCATATCTTTCTATGGATTATGTGTTAAAGTTAAGTTGTTGCACATATTCTTTGGGAATTAAGCTTAAGATTTTATACAACCAATTCACACCTCCCCCTCTCAATTGTAATGTGCATTGGTATATTCAACACTGTGGAGCATGGAAATTTACAAACTATTTATCTCTCTAATGAAGTTATTATTGAAAGAGAACTTATGAAGGATCTTGCAGTCATTTGTAGATTTATAGGGTTCGAAAGGATAGGGAATCTATCAAACTTTGGATAATAAATGAGTGGAGGATGGAATGAATTGTAAAATTTATGCCCAAAACCTTTTCATTGTTATATTTGCAACTGAAGAGGAGAAAGAAACAATTCTACAAGGTGGGGTTTGGATGATGAAGGGATATCCATTATGTTTGCAAAAATGGTCTCCCAATTTCAATCCGTTAGATTGCCAACCATACAATTAGCCCATTTGGATTTGATTGTACAACTAACCAATTGAATACTGGTATGGAAAGAGTTTGGAAAAAATAGGAATTTCTCTGGGAACACTGATTGAAATTGATGTTGATCTAGAAAATGGTGATGTGTACATTTATGCTAGATTGAAAATTATCGTAGTTAGAGTTGTTCCCAAAGAAATTAGGTTGTGTGCTATTAAGAAACATTGGATCCAAAAGGTGGAAGTCAAAGATGATATATTATTTTGCTTAAAATGCAGGTGAAGGGATCATAAAGAAATCAATTGTAGATGGGGGCCTGTAAAAATGTAAGATGGACACCTAAGAAAGGAAATCTTTCTGTAGGAACAAAAATTAATAGAATAGTTGTTTCATTTATGGATAAAGGGAAAGGCTAGGAGAATTTGAAAGATCAAATTCTCAATGGTGATTTCTCTAAACAACATATTTTCTTTGTTACCATTCAAGAGGAGCACTAGGATGGTTTGGATGGATAGCAGGTGGGGTCTCCTTGTGGTTCCTACAGGAAAAGGAAAATTCCCAAGGGGAACCCAATAATAAGATGGTGATAAAGGATTTATCTTTAACTTCATCAAGGGAATTAGAGGCAAATTATAGTACTCATATTGAGATTGGGATGCAGAAAGGGGAAGAGATGGGGGCCTTGAATTTGATAGGAGAATTTTCAGAGGAAAATTGGTTATCTGAAGGGGAATGTTCTAGTGAAGATACCCTAGACAATGTGGAAATCAGATGTTTGAGCCAATCAACGGCTAAATAATTAGGGATGCCAAAGAAAAGAAGAGGAAGAAAAACTAGAAAATAGAAGATGGAGGATGAAGCCATGGAGAAGGGACTTCTTAGTGTTTCTAAATTCTTGAAATTTTCCAAGGGATGCCAAGGCCTCCCTTAGAGGGAGATGAGGATTCTTACCTGGAATGTCAGGGCCTCTTAGCTCCTGACAAGAAGCACTTGGTTTAGTGATAATTGATAAATTCAGGTGCAAATATCATCCTTCTGCAAGAAACTAAATTTGATTAGAAGTCTAGAAATTTTTCATAAAATATTGTAAAAGATGGGAGGGGATCTTCCATGATGCTAGTGGCCAATCGAGGGATATGGGTGTGTTGTGGGATTCAAACTTGTATCATCTATCTTTAGTGGAAGTTAGCAAGCATTGGATGATATGTAAGGTTAATTTTCATGCTATTGAGTTAATATTTCATATCTTCAATATATATGGTCCCACAAAAACCGAGGAGAAAGAAAGGTTAAATTTTTCATATCTTCAATATATATGGGCCCACAAAAACCGAGGAGAAAGATTTACTGTGGAGATACTTAAAAGATAAAATTGAGGCTATAGGCAAAAATCAAATCATTGTCGGAGGGGATTTCAATGTTGTCCTCAATTTCAGGGAGAAAAGTGATGGTAACCTAAAATATAGTAGGATTATGTTAGATTTTGGAGATTTTGTGACTGTCAATGAACTCTTTGACATTGAGCTGAATAATGGTGTGTTCAAGTGGACTAATAGGAGAGAAGGTTTTACCAATATTACCAAAATATTACATTGATTATTCTTGGGAAGATGTTGGTTGGAAAATGATTTTTCATTTTCGTCTTCAATACTACCATATTCTACATCAAACCATTTTCCAGTGCTTTTGCAGATTGGAGTATCTATTAAGCCTAGTAAGGGATATTTTAAATTTCAATCTATGTGGTGGAGAGATACTTCTTTGATCATAAAATTGGATATTTAGTGGAGGGAGAGTAATATTTTTAGAGGCTCAACGATTTTTTGTTTTATATGAAGACTCAACTTTATCAAGAATAAGTTGAAGGTGTGGAACAAGGAATATTTCAAGTATATATTTGAGGATAAAACTCTTATGGATGCTGAACTCAGAGCCTTGAATGATAAAATCATCAAAAACGAGATATTTTTAGAAGATTTTGGGAAAGAAAAAGCACTGAAAGAAAACCTGTCAAAACTTTTGGCCAGAGAGGATCTTTTTCAGAAGGACAAAGCGAGGGAGAATTGGCTAAAAAATGGTGATTCTAATTCCAAATTTATTCATGCCTCTATAAAATCAAGAAGAATGAGCATTAGAATTGATAGGATTAAATTGGGGATTATGATTAGTGCCTAGAATCGGAGAAGATTGTGGAAGAAGTTGTTCGATTTTTCCAATCTATTCTATGTGGTTCAGAAAAGTCGAACATGAATAAGTGGGATGAAGTAATTGGAGTATTACCCAAGATGGTTTCTAAAGCAGATAATAGGATGTTGTGTGAGTCCTTTTCGATGAAGAATTTTGAAAGGTGGCTTTCCGATTGCACCTTGACAAGGCTCTTGGGCCTAACAGTCTTCTTGCTTGATTTTACCATTTATGTTGGCACTTTATTGGGAACGATATTCTTAGGTTAGTTGAAGACATCAGAAAGGAAGGAAGATTATTTGGGATATGAACAAGGTGATCGTGCTGATTTTGAAAAAGGAGGAACTTGTGAATCTATGGAAAACTACAGGCCCATCTCCCTCTATAACATGATTTACAAAATCTTTTCGAAGGTGGTGGCTAATAGATTGAAAAAGTGTCTACACAAACTCATCTCAGAGGAGCAAAATGGGTTCACTCCAAGGAGGTACATTGTTGTTAGTATTATCCTTGCCTTAGAGACCATTCACTCTATTAAAAATGATCGATTGAAAGGTATGGAAATTAAATTAGATGTTAGTAAGGCATACGATAAAGTATCTTAAAAAAATTTGTTTGTTGTTCTTCATAAATTTGGATTTTTTGATAATTGGATAAATATAATTCGATCTTGTTTTGTGGCTCCAATATATTCCATTGTGGTGAATGGTTCATTATACAGTTTCTTAAAATCAGATAATGGACTCAATCAAGGAGATTTAATTTCCCCTTTTCTATTTGTTATTATGGTAGAGGCTTTGAGCTGGTAGATCAAAGTCAAAAGGGCAGCTAGAATTTGGAGAGGCATTGTTTTATTTATTTTTATGGGTAATAGGTCATAGCCAAAAAAATTATTAATAAAAAGTTTAAAGTACATCTTCGTTCAGTGCGGGCACCAGCAGGAAAGAACGGAGTATAGAAAACCTTTGATCTTGCCCGAGACCAGTAAGGTCCAAAAAATCTAGTTTACAAACCCTGCTATAGTCAAGAAAGTTGGTGACAAATGAGGTCTAATCCCCATTTGCATAAAATTATTACATTGTCAATCCTATACTTATCCTTAGCCATATTTCCTTTTATGGCACTGAGAACAATATTCTACAAGGCTCGTCATAGCATGGCATATTACAGCTTTATTATTATAGATGATACATCATCCTCCCTAATAGAGGGAGGCCCTATCATTTCAAAACTCTTATTCAACCAACTTCTAAGTGGAAGTCCATTCCTTTCTTTCTATAAATTCCATTTCTCATGCAAGCCCCTAAAAAAATATATCGACACCTTTCCTCTAACAATCTTTGTTAGTCATAAAACATCAAGTAGTTATCGTTGCCCTACAAACACTTGTTAGAACCACATATAGAAATGGATCTATTGATTAACATAGTCAGAATCCTTACAACAGCCATATTCAGAATCATAAAGAATCTAAAACATCAAAATCCTCCACATAAGTCATTAGAAAAAATTCCAAAAACATCCATTCTGGTCAATTCTCATCTCTAACAACATACAAGAAAAGAACAAAACACATACATATATATGTATGTATGTATGTATGTATCTGAGTAAATAAAAATGGAAACCCCATGGAATCCAAACAAGAACCCAACAGACAAACAATAGAATAGAAGACTACTAAAATAAAGTTTAGAAACCCAAAATAGTAGGAGCCTAGAAAGCAAAACCTAGAAATAACAGAGCAACCAACAAAGCATTTAGCTACTAAATATTTCACAATAATATTAGCAGGTGAATTCCATAGATTTTAAGAGCTAACCACCATCAAAACCATTAAAATATCATATAACCAAATCCTGCCAATTATAAAGTCTAGATTACTAAAGAAGTCGAAGCAATACGTATGAAACCGTAACAAAGCAGATACTAAGCTCTAGGTAAACTATAGCAAAAATGCCCTTCCTCTGTAGGGATTAGTCCGACATATTTATTTTACCCTTACTATCTTTTCCAGTGAAGCCAATGCTTAGTTCATCAACGCCATCAGCTAATGCCTTTCTCTTACGGCCACCCCCACTTTCCCTCTTGGAAGTACTCATTTTCTTCTCAGTGACATCTGCAGTGTCCTCATCATTGTTCAAGAAGGAGGCATTGGGTATGTTCAGGACTTCATAATACCCAAAAATCCCTTCCTTTGTGAGGTATTGAGAAAACCATTGGTGGCAATTAGGCCTCTTGATGCGAAACAACCACAACAGGAAATTCAAATTACGGGTAATTTTAGGCACTTTCCTTTCAAACCCATCCCAATCCTCAATATCTAGGATGGGATATTTTGGAACCGGTTTACCTTTCAACACTAACCTATCATAATTCCTAGGTTTGGGGATTGTAAGGTCCTCATAGATGTTAATCAGGACTCTATCTAGATTAACCAAAATGAAATCTTTGAATAAGCTCTTGTAGATACCTTTAACCACCTCTCTATCTTTTTCAAAGTACATAGCTAATTCTCAAAACATAGATGCTATATCAAATTAGCCCTAGTAAGGGCATATTCTTCCCCAAACATCTTTAGAATGGTGCCAATTACTAGTTCATGAAGGAATTTGACAATCCTGTGTGATCACATTTGAAATTGTCATCTGCCTCTTACTACAAGATAATTTAACCAGAGTATCCATTTGAAGTAAATCTCTTGCCAAGCTTGGGGATAGCAAGGATAAGAACAAAAACTAAATAAGAAGGATGCCACACAAATCTATTATAGACTCGCACCTGAGAAAATTTGTTTATTTCATAATGGTTTGACATCATAAAATAGTATGCATTAAACACTCATAGCCTTCGAAATGCTAAAAGTCGACGCTATTCTCATAAAATCATATGATGTCACATATTATGTCTGCCAAAAAGGACATATAAATTTGTAGAATCCTATCGTAACACATATGTAGATTAATACATGTCCCTATGCCACTATCAATGACAGTCATATTATCCTTGATCCTTCAAAAGGTATCCTGGATAAATAATGATTAGACACCTCAAATGAATACTGAGTAGATTGCATCGGAGAAAATTAATGCCCAGAAGGGGTGAAATTAAAATAATAAATACATGCCCCTGAATATCAAAGATGGTAGCAAAGGCTAATTAGACTTTCTAATTAGAATATAAATAAGTTTGTATATATATATATATATATGAGGCATGCATGTATACACATAAAAATAAAAGGCATGCATATATATGTATATATATATATAGATAATATATATATATATAGATAATATATATATATATAGATAATATATATATATATAGATAATATATATATATATATATAATCTATATATATATATATATATATATATGTATGTATGTATATATATGTATATAGATATGTATATATGTGTATATACATATGTATATATGTATATATATACACATATATATGTATATATGTGTATATATATACACACACACACATATATATGTATATGTGTGTGTATATGTATATATATAGACATATATATACACACACACATATATATATGTCTATATATATACATATACATATATAGACATATATATACATATATATACATATATATATAATTGTATGTGTATATATATACACATATACAATTATATGTATATAAATATACATATATATATACACACACACACATATATATATGTATATATGTATATATATATATAAATGTCTATATATGTATATGACATATATATACATATGTATGTATATGTGCATATACATATATAGACATATATATACATATACATATATATACATATATGTATACATATATATGTATATGTATATATGTATATGTCTATATATATGTCTATATATGTATATGTATATGTATATGTTCAAGAAGGAGGCATTGGGTATGTTCAAGACTTCATAATACCCAGAAATCCCATCCTTCATGAGGTATTGAGAAAACCATTGGTGGCAATTAGGCCTCTTGATGTGAAACAACCACAACAGGAAATTCAAATTATGGGTAATTTCGGGCACTTTCCTTTCAAACCCATCTCAATCCTCAGTATCCAGGATGGGATATTTTGGAACCAGTTTACCTTTCAACACTAACCTATCATAATGCCTAGGTTTGGGGATTGTAAGGTCCTCGTAGATGTTAATTAGGACTCTATCTAGATTAACCAAAATGAAATCTTTGACTAAGCTCTTGTAGATACCTTTAACCACCTCTCTATCTTTTTCAAAGTACATAGCTAATGCTCAAAACATAGATGCTCTATCAAAGTTAGCCTTAGTAAGGGCATATTCTTCCCCAAACATCTTTAGAATGGTGCCAATTACCAGTTCATGAGGGAATTTGACAATCCTTACGAGACGATCCTGTGTGATCACATTTGAAATTGCCATCTGCCTCTTACTGCAAGACACTTTAACCAGAGTATCCATTTGAAGTAAATCTCTTGCCAAGCTTGGGGATAGAAAGGATAAGAATAGAAACTAAATGAGAAGGATGCCACACAAATCTATTATAGACTCACACCTGAGAAAATTTGCTTATTTCATAATGGTTTGACATCATAAAATAGTATGCATTAAACACTCATAGCCTTCGAAATGCTAAAAGGCGGCGCTATTCTCATAAAATCATATGATGTCACATATTATGCCTGCCAAAAAGGACATATACATTTGTAGAATCCTATCGTAACACATATGGATATTAATACATGTCCCTATGCCACTATCAATGACCGTCATATTATCCTTGATCCTTCAAAAGGTATCCCGGATAAATAATGATTAGACACCTCAAATGAATACTGAGTAGATGGCATCGGAGAAAATTAATGCCCAGAAGGGGCGAAATTAAAATAATAAATACATGCCCCCGAATATTAAAGATGGTAGCAGAGGCTAACTAGACTTTCTAATTAGAATATAAATAAGTCTGAATATATGTATTTATATATATATATACATACATACATACATACATACATACATATATGAGGCATGCATGTATACACATAAAAATAAAAGGCATGCATATATATATGTATTTACATATATACATATATATATATACACATGTATATATATATGTATATGTATGTATATATGTGTATATAGATATGTATATATGTGTGTATATATATATACACATATATATGTGTATATATATATATACACATATATATGTGTATATATATGTCTATATATGTATATGTATATATATACATATATATGTGTGTGTATATATATATATATATCTATATATACATATACATATATAGACATATACATATAATTGTATATGTGTATATATATACACATACAATTATATGTATATATATGTGTGTACATACACATATATATGTGTACATATACATTTATATATATATATATGTATGTATGTATGTATGTATGTATATGTATACATATACATATATATATGTATATGTATATGTGTGTGTGTGTGTGTGTATAAATATATATGTATGTATATGTATGTATATGTATGTATATGTATATATATATATATATATGTATTTATATGTATATGTATATATGTCTATATATGTACATATACATACATAGACATATATATACATATAGATATATAGACATATGTGTGTGTGTGTGTGTGTGTGTGTGTGTGTGTGTGTGTGTCTATATATAGACATATATATATACATATACATATACATATACATACATAGACATATATATATATATATATACATATACAGATATAGACATATATATACATATACATATATATACATATACATATACATATACATATATACATATATATATATACATATATATATGTATATATGTATATGTATATGTATATGTATAGACATATTTATATATCTCTATATATACATATACATATATAGACATATATATGTGTATATCTATGTATACATATATATACATACATATATACATATATATATACATATATGTATATGTATATGTATATACATATATATACATAAATATGTATATGTATGTATATATATATATGATATATATATATGTGTGTGTGTGTATACATATACATAGATATACACATATATGTATATATGTCTATATATATATGTACATATATATATGCCTATATATATATATATGTCTATATATGTATATGTATATGTATATGTATATGTATATGTTTATGTACATATACATATACATATATATATGTCTATATATGTATATATATATATGTCTGTATATGTATATGTATATGTATATATATGTATATGCATATACATATATAGACATATATATATATATACATATACATATATATGTGTATGTATATATATACATATAATTATATATATATACATATAATTGTGTGTATATACATATAATTATATACATATACATATATAGACATATATATATACATATATATGTGTATGGATATATATATATACATATAATTGTATACATATACATATATAGACATATATAGACATATATATACATATACATATATATGTGTATGTATATATATGTATATATATACATATATACATATGTATATGTGTGTATATATATAGACAGACATATATATATATACACACATACAGATATGTATATATATGTATATATATATATACATACATACATATATGTGTGTGTATGTATGTATATATATATGTGTGTGTGTGCGTATGTATGTATATAGACATATATATACATACACACACACACATATATGTGTGTATATATATATATATATATATATATACTTATATATATATACATATCTGTATGTGTGTATACATACACACATATATATGTATGTATATATATGTATACATATATATGTCTATATGTTTATATATATATAGACATATATATATATATATATATATATATATATATATCACTAGTACATTTGGGGTTGATTTCCGACAGCCTATCATCGGTATTTCAACTACTTTTCATCGAACTACCGACAAATGAAGCCGTCAAAAACTCATCATCAAACATTCTGACGATGCCATTTAATGTCGGAATTCCGACTACATCCTAAAATCTTCTGACGGCAGCCATGACCGCTCCTCCGGCCAAAAATATCATTGGATGGATGTCAAAATTTCGATGCTCACTACGAATATGCATCGACTACGACTAAGATGACCGTCTGACAAGAAAGTGTCGTCGGACATATAGCATCCTCGTCGGTTGTTTATTTAATTGGCATCGCAATTTCGATGCCTGCCAGAAAGTTTGCACCGACGAGGATGTTGTTGATCTGACGGTTTGGCCGTCGATGCAAAGTTGTGTTGTCGTCGGAATTCTATGACTACGATGACCATCGGACAAGAAAGTGTCATCGGACATACAACATCCTCGTCAGATGTTTCTTCAATTGGTGTCTTGATTATGACGCCTACCAGAAACTTTGTACCGATGAGGATGTTGTTGATCCAATGGTTTGGCCGTCAGTGCAAAGTTGTGTGGCTGTCAGAATTCCGACGAAGATTGATTTAAAAAAAAAAAAAAAGAATACGCATGCCAATTACAATGGTGCTTGTTGGTTTTCTTTTAGCATGTGGGGTATGATTCAGATTGAATGAGAGGTAATACATAGGAATTTTAATTGTCATTGACAACATTAAAATTCAATAGTCAGGTATCTGAGCTAGATACAATTTTCAACACACAATAGAGATCACTGCTCCACTAAGGTTGAGATTGCAGCACTAATAATAAGTTTGTTGCCTTAGTTGATAATAGGACCACTCCTCAAAGACAATGATATATACCTTGATCGTTGTGTATATATCATTCTTTGCATTAACAAAGGGCCAGATAGATGTTTGGGCATGATTTGAGTTATAGAAAATTGTGAAGTCTTGAAACAAGACAATTTTCCCTTATTAGAGATGGTGTGAGTTTGGTTGTCATGGTGGGGACATGATAGAAGCTTGCGTGTAAGAGTTAGAGTTGAAATAGTTTTCTATGTAAGGGTGGGAAAGTGTTGCATTTTGGTTATAAGGGGAGATAGATCTAACTTCGTATGGCAAATTAGGTTATACAACCATGGTGAAAAGCTTGAAGAATTTATTCATGTTCTGATCAGCCTTGGGTGTTAAGGACTTCTATAATTTCATTAAATGTTTGTGATTGACAAAGTTACCTAAGTTACCTTTGGTCAAGTCATGGTGTTGGAGTTCTTGGACAAGAGTGTTTACTAAATCTTATAGTTCAACTATGGAATGGAATTTAAGAAGATTAAACCATTCTAAGAGGATCCTCCAATATCCATGGCCATGATGTAGTGAGATAATGGTTCATTTTGTAAGGTTTGTAGTAGTTTGTTGCATATTGAAGATTGTGTAATTGATCTCCCATTATCTATTAGGGAGTAGGAGACACTAATTAGGTGACTCCATTGATTTGTTCAAGTCGATTTGACATTTATTATTTATATGATTTGGGTTTGCATATGAATAATTTGAGTATTGATTAAGGCACATGTTGGTCGTGAATTGTGAATGTGAGGGTCATAATTCCAAATTGTAAAATAAGTAGTGAAAATATAAAAACATCTTAACAACCCAAATAGTTATGAGAGTTGAACTTTAGGCTAGATTTAGTTGTAAAGTCGATAATGAACTCAAATGATAAAAAAAATACAAGGAGTTCTTGTTATCTTTCATGCTAGGGCAAGAGAAGATCATGTACAATATATAAATAATTAGTTGTATATATATTTTAAATTTTCTCCAATCCAATAACAAAATATCCTTGTGATTGACCAAGCAAAGTGATCTAAACCTTAGAAACTAATAAACTTATCCTGATGTTTGCCAAAAATAGTGATTCAAAACCTTGAAACATTAATCTTTCCTTGATGATTGTCAAAGAAAAGTGATACTGAACACTAGAAATAAATAAAAGTATATGCATTTTATCTATAAAGTCTGCAATTATTAACTAAAGAAATATGTATATATAGTGCATGGCATCTTTCAAAAGGAATTTAAAGCATCCACCAAATGAGGAGAGGAAAGTTAGATGTACGAGTTCTATTAAGTTTAAAGCAATATCATTTTGGAGGAGATGTAATTATAATATTGTGGTTTGGAATTCTCTATTCAGTAACATTCATTTGGCTTTTGTGTGTGTGATATGCTTGTGTTATAAATCTCTGAATTACAAAATGGATACCTGCAGTTTGACCTTAGATATAGAAATGTTGTGCACAATGAATGACAATAATAAGGAAAAGGAATACCTGAAGTTTTGCCTCAAACCCAGCAAAGACAGATTGGTCAATTTTCTCAGATCTAGCCATGTCTACTAGCATCAATCTCCCTCCCATGGCAGGTACATCCAAATTTATCAAATAAGCATGATAATGGAAGATAGAAAAGAATGAACTATATGAAGATCTACTAGAATAAAACAAACTTAAAACAATAAACATTGTATTAAAAATAATTTCCCACCTCAAGAGTGTTTTATTTTTCAAGAGCTGCTCAAGTCCAGCAATTTCAGACTCATTTCTTTGACTTTCCACTGGGCTGACTTCTCCCTCTTTATCAATCAAATTTGCTAGCACAGCATTCTGCAGGCATATAACAAGTTATCAAACCAATTAAGAATGAAATACAATGAAAAACAAACTTAGAAAATATAATTTCATGAATATATTTAAGGCATGATTTGAATAAGGATCATACATGTGAATATATGTATCTTATAAAGCATGGGATGTGTTGGTTCCCAAAACCACAGATTGGAAATCACAAAGTATTGCCACTTCTCCTAATGATCTCTTAATCAGTCTTGGCCAACAAACGGGTATGGTCATAGACCAAATTCCCCTATACTTCAGGCTTCACTCAACCTAGGTGGGTAAACCTTATCACCCAATCCACTCTGTTGGTGTGAAAATTTTCTATAGCGAATTTAGAAAACCTTATATCTCCAAGATGGATTGTTCTTGAACCCGATTTTATTATCTGAAAATTGTAACTGTTACTTGTAAATGAATGTTTATAAAATGATAATTGTTTGATTTAGAAATATATTTCCTTAATGAAGCTCACTCTGAAAATACTTGATTCAAATATATAAAATCAACAAAAGACCAGTGCCTTAATTCCTTACTGATTTCATACCATTTCAAATAAGAGATTCTACATATAACCTTAGAGACGGGTTTTAAATACTTGTTAATGAAACAATACCATCATTTCAAAGGCTTCTATATGAGTTTTAATTAAAATATAACATCCAGTTACTTACTGAATTTAACCTTGTTGTGAAAGACTAATAAGACAATGTGAAGTTTGTCAACCAATCCTCCAAACTTATATTCAAATTGAAAATCAATCTTAATCACAACAACATAAGACTGCACAATGAAACAATCTAGGTAAACAGATTTATCTAAGGAACTAATCAATTCAATTGAACGATAGATACCATAATGAAATAAAAACACTTAAATATTAATATTGAAAATATAATACCTAAACCAGTTGATTTCAGCATGTATCATCCATCAACTTGATACTTCCAGACAGCGAGTTCATAAGAAAAGCATGAATGATTGTCTTGATAAAAACTATAAAGAACTTATGTCATATGTTTTTCCTAAAATATCCTCTATATATAGATGAGGATTCAGTTTGAAGGTGAAAGGAAATACCCTTTCATTAAAATTAAAACTAACAAAAAACTAACTAGAAACTAACTGCATAAAAACTATTGTAACAGACTAAAACTAGCTATAACTACTGGACACATTACATAAAAGCACTTGAAAATAACAGTTTGCAATGTTTGAAAATAATTTTAATCTCCAAGGACCCCGCCATATTTCCAAATATGCTTCAAGTATTCTTCTGATTTATAGGTGTCTACATCATGGATTAGGTCCCTAACAATGATCTCCCATGTGATGAACTTTTCCATTTGTTCCATAGTCCTTGTCAATTCCAAACCATCAAAATGAGAAACATCAATAAAAGCACTGAGAAGGGTCTGACATTCTAAGAGCCACTTGTCTTTATCCTTAATTCCTCCATTTTGATCTGTCAACTCTACAAAATCATACTGTGTTATTTCTTTACATTCATCAAATTCACTCTTCAATTCTTCTCCAAACCTTTCATGTGCATCTATAAAACCTTGTATTTCTTCAATCAATTTTTTATTAGCACCTGTCATCCTCTTATCATGTTGAAATGTTCCCAACCTGTTGTAGATCTGATGATGGGATAGGGAAGTGTCCATGTTCTTCTGATATACAGTACAAAATTCTCCCAGAGGTATCAATAATTTAATAAATCTATTTGTTAGCAATACAGAGGAAGTGTTTGATCTCACACTTTGAATTTGCCCTTGGATCCTCTTATTTTCTTGTAATAACTCTTCATATTTCTTTTTGATTTGGGATCCATCATGAATCATTGGCAGTGGTTGACCTCCTCCTCTTAGCAATCCCTCATACAAACCTTTATATTGATCTCTCTCTTTTATCACCTTGATTAATTGTGCTTTATTAAATCGTGAAAGATCAATACCCATATCTGTTGTTATAATAGGGTCCACTTCACCTACCTTCAATTTCATCATGTGCCCAAAGGCCTTATCCACATCAATGATTTTTCATCTTTTTTTAGGAGGGTAAAGGGCCCATAACTGTAGAGCTTCCTCACCTTGATCAAATCTCTAACCAATAAAAACATCTTGAACTCCTTGGATATCTAATTTGAACTCTTTATTTTCTGATTTCAACATATTGTCAAAAATGAAAGATGCACTTAAGTCCCATCCTGGGAAAATAATAACACTAGCTTCAATTAAAATTTGTCTCCCTCTATGAGGGGTCATAGTTATGACCTCTACATCAATCTCTTCCTTAAGTTTTCTCAATAACTCTGCTTCATTTTCAGGGGTAATATTAGGGACAGAGTCCCTTAACTTCTTTCCTTTGAAATGATAAAGAAAAGATTTAAATTCCTTAGACTGAACAAATACATCATCTAAAATAAAATTTGAATAGGCATCATATTGAGCATCACTGTGAATACTTAACCTGGTGATGACTTGTTCCTGCAAGTTTGGTTCCTCAACAATATCAGGTGCCTATTGTCTGGAGATGGTTTCAATATCCTCTGATTCTTCTTCACCTTCCTCTTCTTCTGCTTCCATTTCTTGTAATCTCTGCCTCTTCTCTTGCAGGTCTTTATTCAAATTATCAATAACCAGTTGGGCTTCTTCATCTTCCATATTTCGAAACAAGTCCTCTGATTCCACAGGAATGTGCACATAATCTCCCAGGCTATATCCTTTCTTGCACATACCTATGTATCCTTTGGGGTCATAATTAGCTCTGGCAGTAAACTTGAATAGATTGTATTCTTCAATTATCTTTTTGTCAATGGCCTCATAGGCCCTGGTTGGTACAATAGTAAAATCTCTAAAACTAAGGATTCCAGGCAAAAAAACTTATTTGTGTATGCTTGTAAAATGTTTATCATTTGATACACTTAACTGCCTCACAATTTCCAAATAGGCAATTCTATCTAGTACAAGGTTTGGCAGCAGATAAGGGTGTCCTTCAAAGCCATAAGTTCTAAAACAAGTGAAGTCCTTATGCACTAGCCAATCACCCCAGTTGTGGTTCACTAGACCCCTATCATCAAAGGCAGAAGGTCTTCATAATTTCTTAATTTCAAGTGAAATTGATCCCTCACATGGGACACAAAAAAAGTTGATATAACGGTTTTACAATCTATTCCTCAAACTTAATGTAATTTGATCTTCCATACCATGAGTCCCATATCGATGTCCACATCTGTACAGGTTGTTGTTTTCCTTCCCTGTCTACGGTGTTCAATCGTAGACTTAATGGCCACATGCCCCGATGTCTTCCATAAAACAAAATTATGTGCATCAACAATGAATAAAACTAAAATGTGGGTTCCTTATTGTCCCTGAGGTCCAAGAAGCCCTCGTGTATTTTCTCAGCAAGGTATGCAACATAATTAAAGAGCCTTGGTTCATACATTTATATATTAGTTGCTAATACTAGAGGCCCAATGTTGGCCACATCCAGAACTTCAATACCCCCCACTTGTCCACATGACATGTAAGTATACTGCAAGTAATCCCTTAATATGTCCATGCTAAAAGGGGGACCATCCTCATTAGTCAAAACACCCTTCTCAGCCTTATGAAAGGTGAGATTCCACCCTTCATAAGTAGTGTTCATTTTCACAAATTTTTCTTCCAGTTTCTCAAAAGATAAGGGCACATCGGGATTAAATTCAAGGTTAAAAACTTTGTCTATGGTGCCTCTGTTAAACCTGATAAATACATCATCATTTGGAAGCTGTATGCACCTCTTTACAGAATCATAATTCCTAACCAAAGTTTCCAATAGTCCAATATTTACAAACACATTTGGAACAACCAGCTTGCCTAAATTCGTCATCCACGGGTTACAAATTGGAACTTCCCTATTTTGTCTCAAGAAATGAAACAAGAAAAGTTCGTAACCCCTTACCTTAGTCCACACATCTCAAACCCTCTTAAGTTTGTCCTCCAGTTGATCTCTAACAGGCAAATGTTGTTTTGATCTTCTGGATTTCGGCCTTGGTGCTTGCATTTGGTCGATCATGTCCTGATTCAATCTCTGTGCAGGAGGAGTCTCTGATGTTTTTGGTTTCTTTGATGTGGAATTGGACCCTTTAGAAATTCTCTTTTTCCCTGAAGAACTTGAGGCCTCCATTTCTGCAATTGTGAAGATTTATTAGCCCTAGTTCTTCAATTATGTTATCTACTTGAAGAAGATATGATGTGTGAAGAGTTATGAACATAAATTCTCTATTCACGTGCTTGTATTTCCTGAGTGAGTTCTCAATTAGCCTCGTGTGAGCCACCAATTCAATTGAGAGCATTAAATACAGGTCACTTCTAGTTTCAATTTGAATTAACTCTGCAACGGCTTATTGGTATTACTTTTTTGATGAAATATTTCCTTGGCGCCACAAAAACATTTTGTTCTGAGTTATTTTATCGGCACGTGTTTTATCGATGTTTCCATCGGGTATCGGTATATCCCTTATTGCCTCATACCAATGGTTGTTTCTTCCCTAATGAACCTTTTCATTTGTGTTTCCATCGGGTGTCGGTATAGCCTATCAAGCCACATCACGATTACTTAGGTTACCCTGATGGCTTGTAACTGTTTACCGATAGTGTTTTATTATGAACATATCGGTGTATGTCTTCCTGATAGACCCATCGGGTATCAGGATAGCTTATTTCCTTTTGCTCTGATAACTCATGTCTTCCCAATGGCTTTGCTAATAATCCTTCTTCGGGGTAAGTTACACCGATGGACAAATAAGCCTTTTGCTATAACCAAACATACTTATCTTAATGAAATATCATTTCTTACAATGTTATATATATAAGCAAAAACCTCTTAAAAGCTTAACATCTGAAATATCACATAGATCCTGCTCTTCCTAATCAAATTTGAGAAGAAAACCTATGAAAACTGAAATTCAATTGCCCTCTAACATTTATGATCACTTTAGGAATTGTCTGACAGGTTTAGCTCCCAAATAAACCTCAGTGTCTTATCCCAACTCAGTGCCACTCCTTAGTCACCCATCTGATGGTTGAATCTCAGGAGACAGATCATAGATAGAAGAGGACTGATGTTGTGATATCATCCCTGCACAAAAAATCCAGTAGTAACTATTCTCATGATAGAGATTGTTCAATGTATAAAACCAAGAAATAGAGGAGAGCAACATTTTAAGAGCATAATTAATTTAAAAAATTATATGCTAACAAGATGTTCATTGTAACACATAGAGTGTCCATGAATTCCCTTAAGCACACATGTTGTGCATGGAGCATGAAGAATATAGTTGAAACATGAGGAATACAAATGAATACACATGAGTCATAAGACATACATTAAATGAATACCTTGAAGCATGAAGCATACAATGAGCACTTAAAGCATGAAGCATACAAATGAATACACTTGAATTATGAAGCATACAATAAATACTTAAATCATGAATCATACTCATGAATATACTTAATGCATAAAGCAGGAAGCATACATGAAGCATGAGGCATCCGGATGAATCCACTGAACTCATAAAGCATACACTTGAATATATGCAGAGCATGAATTCTCTTAAGTCATGAAACATACATATTGTTACATGGCAGGAGCATGAAGCATCCACGCAAGACATGAAGTAATACACATAAATACCCCCTAAGGTACAATGCATATATGAAAAAGTACATGTATAAATCATACAATGAGGAAATCATGTTGAAGACACAACAGACACATTAATATCCACAATTTATTAGGTATATATACATAAAACATGTATTTAAGAGTATTATACATGAGGCACATGGATGCACTTAAAGCATGAAGTATGTACATAAAACATAAAGAATACATATAGAGCATACACATGAATATACTTGGGGAAAGAAGCATTCATGAAAAACATAGAGTGTACACATAAGGCACAAATACATGTAAAGCGTGAAGTGTACGCATGAATTCACTTAAGGCATGCAACATACACATAGCATAAAATATACATAAAAACCATAAGATGTGCATACACATAGCATAAAGTATACATAAATGGGAGTTCATTATACCCAGCAACTTGTGGTGTTGTTGTTCGTGTTGGCTCTATTGGACCCTGCAATTAAGATTCAATATACATTATTCAATAAGATTAACTGTGCAACATAATGAAATATTGAAAACTGTGTTATCTTATTGAGCTTCTCTTGGTTTCAAGAATAGTTTAATATTCTCTACTTAATAGGGCCAACCATGTGAAGGTGGAAGCTCATTTGGCCCCTCCCCCTCCCCCCAACATCACTCTAAATTCCCCATTAACATCTAACATCCATTCATTCTTTCTTTCTATCATTAATAAAATATAACATTCATTCATTAATATCACATAATGTTCATTAACACATAACATTGATTAACATTAATTAACATGCAACATTCATCAATATTAATTAGCACATATCATTCATAACCATTCATTAGCACATAATTACATCCATTAACACATAAAAATCAGTCATTATCAAATAAGGTAAATTACAATCATTTATTTTTTTATTTTTTCTTTGAAGCTTTGAAAAGACTAAGTGGAACATCATTTCCTTCATCATTTCCCCCTCTTCAGTTGTTCTGCCCTTTGCTCGTGATCTTGATGTATGCCTAGTCCTATACTGAGGACGAGGACACTAAAGTGAAGGGGGGTCATCTGCAATAACAAAGAAATGGGTTAAATTCAAAGCATTTTTTATTATTGTTACAAGTATTTCATTAATTAAGAGAACATATCTACTGCTCTCTTTACCTGATGGGGCCACATCATTTTGTCTATCCTCAACCTCAACATGTTGAACACCCTCTAGATCCTTTGAAGTTGAAATATTAAAGGTTACATTAATGTTGAACACCAATTGCAATTAAATTTGTTTAAAGGAATAACAGTGGTCCTCTTTACCTGATTGGGGAACACACGTTCCTGATGTTGTGTACCCGAATCATGCTCCACTTGGTCACCACCGACTACATGCTCTAAAATATTAACAAAAAAGGTTACATTAATTACTACTCTAATTAAAAATTAAGATTTTTAATTGTATTAATAATTACATAATTAAATTTGAATAGAAAATGAATACCTCCACTACTAGGATTCACATCCCAACCTTCATGTGCAGGTGGTGTTTCACGATTAGCAGGCTGCATTCCAATGTCATGCATATTGTTATCATTGCTTGCTTATTTAAAGCAAACATAGTCACTTTATGTTGGAACTCAACATCAATTAGATTATAGTAGGTAAAGTATTCAATTTGAAACAATTTTCATTTAGCTTATTTACCTGTGTGACAGATGTACCAGAATCTTGTGTTTGCCCACTCAATTCTTGTAGCCGATCACCCATGGTTGTATAGCCTTGTTGGTAGGCAATTCTCTTGTCATCATCTGTGGGCACTCTATTGAATTCAAAGCCCTGCATTTTTTCTTTGTATCGTAAATTTTGCTTGCATTGTTTGATAAAAAAAATCGTTTGCAATTTATAAATATTTTGATGCGATATTTCATTTAAAGATACTTACAATTCATGCGGCAAGTTTCATATAACCACCAAAGCCAAGTTTTTGTTGCCCATGCTTTTCTTGTCTTGTCTTGGTTGCCTTTGACGTGTCACTCAGTCTATGAAAAGTTTGAAATATGTTAGATTATATAAATATAAAGTGTAATTAATTAGTACATAATTACATTCTTAATAGTATCCCATACCTTCTTTTGGCATCTGCTGGTGTATTTTCTTTTTCCTTTCAATTCTCTCTTTGGCATCCAAAATCAGGTCCTTCCACTCCCTCTCTGGAATCATGGGGGGGCACTCGTACTTTACGTTCTTCTCTAAATGGGTCTTGTATTGGTCCCTCACATACTTTAGATATGTGCCAGATTTTTCAAGGAGCTTGGCCTTGTCAAAGGTGTCATTTCCAAACCACTCGACCATACGATTTGTCAATTCATCTCTTAACCTTTTTTCTTGGTCATTCCACCTTTTAAAGCAAAAACAAATTTGTTAGATTTAGAAATGAACTGAAGCTACATTTATTATAGTTCAAGAAATGGATCAAAGAAAAACTATTATAGCAATGATATGAAATCAAAATAGTGGGATAGGGTTAGTCCACATATGATGTTCCACCTTTTACGTATGGTGGGCCCAAATATCTGCAATGCAATGTCATTAAGATTTTTGTAAAAAATATAATTTCCTGCAAAAAATTAATGGGATCATTAGTCCAAAATGAGTGATCAGAAAGTAAATTATAATTAGACTATATATAATAATAATTTTAAAGTACCTGGAGCCTTCTGTATCTTTAAGGGAATCATTTCTTCATCGCTCACCACCAATGTGGCCTGCAACGTTCCTGTACTAGCAATATGAGAAGATACAGGAAATGATGTTATGCTATCAGCAGTAGTCGTCTTCGGTGCATCCTCATGTGCATCTCATGCTGCAGAAAATGAATCCACTATGAAAAGCCCCCAAGAAATAACGCTTGAAGGGAAATAAACACATAACAGAAGATAGAGAAAAAGAGGGATCTACCAACAGTGGGCGGGCCAATATGACGTGCAGTAGAGGATGTAAGCATGTTGCGTGTTGTCGATATTGCAGTCGGCAATACAGGTGGGGCGAACCTCTGATGAGGCATCGGCGGCATTTGCACAAGAACATTGATAGGACCTGAAGAATAATACATTACATATATAAAATATTAGGGTAAGTGCACAAAGATGGTGGTCAAAAAAGTGGACACACCAAAAAAACTTTAAGTTATATTTTATGAATATATTGTCAGGATGTTTGAGAGTGGTTCTAGATCTCTAAGAGTTATAATGCAAATTTTAGTTTTTTGAGTATTCTTATAAATTTCAGACTTAGTCAAATTTTAGTAATCAGCATGCTCATATCAGCATTATGTCTCTCATCTCTTCCCTACATTCCCCCTCTCTCTTCCTTAACCCCTACCTTTTTGTCTCTTAGGCATCTCCCTCTCTACTTTCTTCCCTCTCTCAGGTATCTCTCCGTCTCTTTCTCATCCCCCTCACCCTCTTTCTCTCTTTCATATATCCCTCTCTTTCTCTCCCTCTCTCAAATATCTCTATCTCTCACTCTCTCCCCCTCTCTTAAGCGTCTCTCTCTCTCATTCTCTCCCTCTTCCTCCCCCTCCCTTTCTCTTCCTTTGTCAAGTATTTCTTTCCCTCTAACTCTCTTTCTTTCTCCCCCTCTCGCTCCATTTCTCTTTCTCTCAAGTCTCTCTCCTTCTCTTTATCACATCTTTGGCTATCAACCTCTCTCTCTCTCTCTCTCTCTCTCTCTCTCTCTCATTATTTCTCTCTTAAGTCTCTCTCCCTATCTACCTCTATCTCTCTATCTCACTCTCCTCCTCTGTCAAGTGTATCTCTTTCCCACTCTCTCCCTACCTCCCCACCTCCCTTTCTATTTTTCACT
Organism: Cryptomeria japonica; assembly: GCF_030272615.1. Lineage (NCBI taxonomy): Eukaryota > Viridiplantae > Streptophyta > Pinopsida > Cupressales > Cupressaceae > Cryptomeria > Cryptomeria japonica. Next base: position 560,596,863 of record NC_081414.1, on the reverse strand, counting down.
TAAGTCTCTCTCTCTCTCTCTCTCTCTCTCTCTCTCTCTCTCTCTCTCTCTCTCTCTCTCTCTCTCTCTCTCTCTCTCTCATTCTTTATCTCTGAAGTCTCTCCCTCTCATCCTCTTTCTCTCTATCTCACTCTCTCCTTCTCTCAGGTGTCTCTCTCTCATTCTCTCCCTCTCCCCTCTCCCTCCCTCTCTCCCTTTCTCATTACCTCTCTTTCTCACTCTCTCCCTCTCTCTCTCTAGTCTCTTGTAATATCCTTCCACCCCTTCCTCCCTCTCACTTAGACTCTCTCTATCTCTCACCCTCTCTTTCTCTCTCTTTTGACTTTCCTCCCTTCACCTCTTAGGTCTCTCTTTCTCTCCCAATTCCTCTATCCACCTCTTAGATCTCTCTATAACCCCCCCTCTCTCTCTCATTTATCTCTCATCTCTCCCTCTTGGTCTCTATCTCTCTATCTCACTCTCCTCCTCTCTTAGGTGTATTTCTCTCCCATTGCCTCCCTCTCCTCCCCCTCTCTCCCTCTCTAGGGTCAAAAGGTATTCTCAGGGGTCACATGGTATCCTAGGGATCCATGGATGTATCCTAAGGGGTCATAGGACACCATATGACCCATAACGACACATAAGAGGTCATATGGAGTCCTAAGGGGTCATAAGACACCATATGACCCCTTAGCACACCATACAACCCATAATGACACCAAATGGTATCCTAAGGGATCATAAAACACTATATGACCTCTTAGGACACCATACAACTGATAACGACACCATATGGAGTCCTAAGGGGTCAAATAGTGTCCTAAGGGGTTGTAGGAGACCATATGACCCCTTAGGACACCATATGACCCCTAATGACACCATATGGTGTCCTAGTGGTCATAAGGTGTCCTAGGGGTCATATGACACCATAAGACACATAACGATACCATATGGTGTCCAATGGGTCATTGGACACCATATGACCCTTAGAATGTAATACGACCCCTAACAACATCTAAGGGGTCATAGGACACTATATGATCCCTTAGAATACCATAGGACCTATAATGATGCCAAATAGTGTCCTAAGGAGTCATAGAACACCATATGACCCTTTTGGGCACCATATGGTGGTGTTACGGGTCGTATGGTATCCTGAGGGGTGATATAGCATCCTATGACCCCTTAGGACACCATATGATGTCGTTATGGGTCATATGATGTCTTAAGGGGTCATATGGTGTCCTAAGGGGTCATAGGACACCATATGTCCTCTTAGGAAACAATATGACCTCTAATGACACCTAAGGGATCATATGGTGTCCTAGGAGGTCATAGAATACCATATGACCCTTTAGGACACCATACGACCCATAAGGACACCATATGGAGTCCTAAGGGATCATATGGTGTCCTAGGGGATCATAGAACACCATATGACCTGTTAGAACACCATATGACCCATAACGACATGTAAGAGGTCATATGGAGTCCTAAGGGGTTATAAGACACCATACGACCCCTTAGCACACCATACAACCCATAATTACACCAAATGGTGTCCTAAGGGGTCATAAAACACTATATGACCTCTTAGGACACCATACAACCCATAATGACACCATATGGAGTCCTAAGGGGTCAAATAGTGTCCTAAGGGGTCGTAGGAGACCATATGACCCCTTAGGACACCATATGACCCCTAATGACACCATATGGTGTCCTAAGTGGTCATAAGGTGTCCTAGGGGTCATACGACAACATAAGACACATAACGATACCATATGGTGTCCTAATGGCTCATAGGACACCATATGACCCTTAGAACACAATACGACCCCTAACAACATCTAAGGGGTCATATGGTATCCTAAGGGGTCATATGACACTATATGATCCATTAGAACACCATAGGACCTATAATGATGCCAAATAGTATCCTAAGGCGTCGTAGAACACCATATGACCCTTTAGGGAACCATATGGTGTTGTTATGGGTCGTATGGTATCTTGAGGGGTCATATGTCATCCTATGACCCCTTAGGACATCATATGTTGGTATTATGGTATGGTTTTATCATTGATGTCAACACCTACTAAATACACCTACTTTGGAGATCTAGCAACATTCAAACAGTTACCGGTATATGGTTAACCGGCAGGATATAATGTTCACCGGCAGGATATATTGTTCACCGGCACCTACAATGACATGGAAGACACTTGGTAATGTCGAAGACATCATGTGGACACTTTATTTTGAAGTATTAATCATTGGTATATTCTTATTTGCATATTTGGTTTTACCGACAAATAGGTCCAGGTTATCTAGGGTTACACCGGCAGGTTTATCTTTTCCACATCAACATGGCACGCTATGGAGATGATTTATTATTGTTGTAAATGCATTAAGCCAACATGTTCAATCGGTTATTGCATCGGATATTGTATTGTTTGTAAAATGTTTCTATTGTAATATCTTGTAGAGCCGACCTACTAAAATTGGTCTTAGGGTATGGTATAAATGTAAAATCTTATTTGTAAGATCAAGTGTGGAATGCGAAAAAGATTTAAGGAAGGGTATATGCGAGATCAAGCAGGGATATACACGAAGACATGATTTGAAGGTGAAGTTAGGTTTTTGTAGAAGCATATCAACATTACATCGGTACTGAATCCGGCATATGAAGATGTTATTTTGTGCAGTACATTCTCATTGGATTTAACCATCCAATTGTAGTCAGTGTGACTCCCATTTGTGATTGAGCAGTGAGCTCTAGGCTGTTGGCCTTTCTGCATGTGCAGACCCCTCTTTGTACACTTACTATTTGCAGTAGTATCATCTGATTGTGGGTAAGGTTTCCCACCGTGGTTTTTCCCCTTACAAGGTTTCCACGTACAAATATTGGTGTCACGTGTTGTGGATGACTTTGTGCTTATGTTTTCATGCATTAATTCTTATCGGTACAGCAATTTTCTGTTAACACTGTTTACCGGCATACTTAACTGATTTATCAGTATTAAGCATTAAGTTGGTTAATAAGTTTTTGGTTTGAATTTATTTGACAACTAATTCACCCCCGCCCCCCCCCCCCTCTCTCAATTGTCTCTGGGACCTACAATTGGTATTAGAGCCTAGTCCTCTTTTTGCAGAAGTTTAACAACTTGAGGAGATCCAATGTCTACTAATTATTTCAGAAAGGATAGTCCTAAACTTGATGGAACCAACTATGGGATATGGAAAATCAGAATGGAGACACATCTGAATTGCATTGGTAAAGACATCTAGGAAGTTACTAAGAATGGTTATACTGCTGCTGTAGCTGGTCAGACTGCTCCCATTACTTTAGCTAAAGATGAAGAAAATGATTGCAAAGCAAGAGAAGCACTTTTGAGCGCATTATCAGATCAACAAATCATGGGATTATCAGATAGGTCCACTACAAAAGCTATCTGGGATCAATTGGAAACACTGAATGAAGGGGATTCCACAATCAAAATTGCAAAACTTGAAAGCTTCCGAGTCAGGTATGAACATCTGAAAATAGAAGAAGATGAAAGGATTTCTGCTTTTATGGAAAGAGTAAATGAAATTGTTTTGGGTATCAAATGTTGTGGAGGAACCTTGAGTGAAGATGAGATTGTTTCAAAAATCTTAAGAGGGTTGCCACCGGCATATAAAATGAAGGTTACTGTTATAAATGAGTTGAGAACAATGCCTAATACATCAGTAACTAGGGATACATTGATTGGAAAACTTTCAGCTTTTGAAATTGAGGAATTTGGTCCTATTACTACTATAAAAATTGATTTGGCCTTCAAAGCATCAACATCATCTACTTCATCCTTTGACAAATCAAACTGGAGAGCCTTTTATGCAAGAGAACTTGAAGAAACCAGGAAGGAGAATGAAGAGCTTGAAGAACTTGAAGCACTATTTGCAAGAAAAATGCCAAACGGTCCAATTGGAAGTAAGTATGAAGGTAAAGCACCCTTTAAATGTTTTAATTGCAATAAGATTGGTCATATGGCTTCAAGATGCCCTAATAGACATGCTAGACTAAGAGAAGAAGCTAGAAGAACATACAAACCTAATCCTGAATATCAGAGATACAGATTTAAGAAAAACAAAGATAAATCTTGTTACATTGCTGATGAAGGTGTGACTGATGATTCTGATGAGGATCTAGTAGACAACGGATGGGTCTTTGTTGCTATAACAGAAGATCAACTGGTACCTATTGGTCAACCAGTAGAATAAGCCCTAGCAGCTAAAGTTGAATCAAAGGATGATTGGATTATTGACTCAGGATGCTCACATCACATGACTGGAGACAAAGGTAAATTCTTGAACTTTCAAGAATACAATGAAGGTTTAGTAAGATTCAGAGATGACAAAGCCTGTTCAATCAAAGGTAAGGGTTCAATATCTCTTGATGGTAAACATAACACTGACAATGTCTACTATGTTGAAGGATTAAAACATAATCTTTTAAGTGTTGGTCAATTAGTTGAGAAAGGTTTTCAGTTACAATTTAAAAATGGAAAATGGAAAATCATGAATAGAACTGGTTTGGAAATTGCAACCGGTAATCAAACTAGAGGTAATATCTTTCATTTGAATAACAGTGAAAAGGCATGCTTAATTGCACATATAGATGAAAGTTGGCTATGGCATAAAAGACTATGTCATGTAAATTTTGATTGCATGGTAAAAATTAGTACTTCTAAGGCAGTTAGAGATCTACCTAAAATTGTGAAACCTCATAATACAATTTGCAAGGAATGTCAATTTGGAAAACAAGTTAGAGCTAGTTTCAAAAGTATTCCAGAAAAATCCAATAATGCTCTTGATTTAATTCACACTGATTTATGTGGTCCAGCTAGAACTAAAAGCTTACAAGGTGATAGATATTTCATGCTAATTATTGATGATTATTCTAGAATGTGTTGGGCTACTTTTCTCAGAGAAAAATCAGAAGCACTTGGGAAGTTCAAGCTATTCAAAGCAATGGTTGAAAATGAAACCGGTAAGAAAATTAAATGTTTAAGATCAGATCAAGGAGGAGAATTCACATCTAAAGATTTTAATACATTCTGTGAAATAAATGGAATCAAAAGACAGTTATCAGCACCTCAGACACCACAACAGAATGGAGTTGTTGAAAGAAAGAACAGAACTATTTTGGATGCAGCAAGAAGTATGTTATCAGAAGCAAATCTACCACATATATACTGGAGAGAGGCAGTAAGCGCTATTGTCTATACATTCAACAAAGCTCACATCAAAGGTGAAAGCGGTAAGACCCCTCATGAACTATGGTTTGGTAATACTCCTACTCTTAAATATTTCAGGATTTTTGGAAGTAAATGTTATATTAAAAGAGATGAGTATATTGGCAAGTTTGATCCTAGAAGTGATGAAGGAATATTTATTGGTTATTCATCTAAGAGTAAAGCATATAGATGTTTTAATAAAAGATTACAGAAAATTGTTGAGAGTACAAATGTAAAGATTGATGAACAATTCAGAGGAACTTCAAGGTATATAGACTCTGAACCGGGAATAGAAATTATGACAAATGAACCTACAATAAATCCACCGGTACAAAATGATGATCCAGTTACTCCGGTATCATCAGAAGATTCCACAGTAATTGAAGAACAACAACAGACTAAGACACCCCGGTATGTAAGACCGAATCATTCTGAAGATCAGATAATTGGAAGCAAATTTAAAGGAGTCATGACCAGAGGAAGATTGGCAAATGAAGAGGTATGTCTTATTTCTCAAATTGAACCATTATCTATCAATGAGGCATGTGAAGATAAATTTTGGATTAAAGCTATGGAAGAAGAATTAGGACAAATTGAGAAAAATAATACTTGGACATTAGTTCCCCGGCCTAAAAATAAAAATGTAATTGGAACCAAATGGGTATTTAGAAATAAACTCAATGAAGATGGTAAGGTTGTCAGAAATAAAACAAGACTAGTGTGTAAGGGATATTCTCAGAAAGAAGGAGTTGACTACAATGAAACCTTTGCACCGGTAGCCAGAATTGAGGCAGTTAGATTATTCTTGGCCTTTGCAGCCCACATGGATAACAAAGTTTATCAAATGGATATCAAATGTGCATTCTTGAATGGAGATCTTGAAGAGGAAATCTATATTGAACAACCTTATGGATTTTCTTTGACAGATGACAATGATATGGTGTGAGGCCTCACCTCGACTCAGTCTGACATTCAGTGGATTTTATATTTAGACTATCATGGATACTTTATTTTGATGCATTTTGAGACTTAGAACTTATATGATTTGAAGATTTGGATAACATTGCTATGATTTGATGATTTACTTACATGTTTTATGAGATAGAACACTACATGATTGTTAGATAGGATGATATTGCAATGATAGATGTCGTTATTGAATTTGCAGGACTTTACTATGAATATAGAACTATGATGTATGGTTAAGTTTATGTGATTTGGGATGAAATTGTTTATGAGAATTTTGCTTGATAAAAGTTGTATTTAATCTGTGCAGATGAAAATTGTATGCAAGTGATGATGTTTATTGTTATACTTTTGAATTATATTATATATGGATATTTGGGATTACTAATGTGTAAATTGAGATGCGCAGGAAATTTACCATGTGACCATGGAAAATTTACGGAGAACCAAACCTAGACTTATGTATGTTCGTAAGCCAGGGGTTGTCTATTTGGAGAGACAACACCCCGTTTGTGTTGTATTTTATTCGTAACAGTATATGTTGCATGAGTGTTAAGTGTTATTTAAATTTAATGTGTAAAACCCACAAGAGACGATTTCATGTTTTAATTTGTAAAAGTGTTTTATTTGTGTCACTTGACACATGTGTGGATTTAAATTTAAATGTTTTATTTGTGTCTCTTGGTGGGAAAGTGTTTAACTATAGTTTTTCGTAAATAATATAATGTGTTGTCATAAATATTTTGGGAATATAATCTTTGGAGTGGTCAACATATGTTTGACCCGAAAATAAACTTCAGAGGGGTTTAAAATGGGTTAAATGAACACCTAGGGGTAGTTTATTAGGGTTCCTAAAGCCCATAAGGTATACCTAGGGGTTAGGGGTAATTTTAGGCAAGTTTCTACTTTTAAATGATCTTTTTGACACTTTAAAAATTGGCTTTTTTGAGTTGTGCGAAAATTGAAAATTAGAAGTTTAAATCTAATTGAGATTTTTCCTATTCGAATGAGAGTCTTTTTGCATTCTGCTTTTCTTTCCTTTTTGGTTTTTAGAAACTTGTGAGAACTCAGAGAATGAGCTTCTTAAGCAAGATTTTGAGAATTTGAGGGTAATCACCCACTCTCCATTTTTGGAGACAAGAGAAAATTTTGAAAAGAAGAAGTATAGTTTTTGGAATAAGAAATTTAACTAAGAGTAGAAGAAGAAGATCTGTGGATTGGGCAGCTCTTCCTCAAATATCAAAACTACCATTGGGAAATTAAGGTTGGTTAGATTATTCTTTAAAATGTTTATTTTCTTGCATGTGTTTGAGTGTATGATTGGTGAAGAAATCTGAGTTTCTTGAATGGCTTGTTTTAGAATTTCATTTGAAAATTTTGCATTATGCTTTGTTGTGTTTTGGGAGTTTTCTCAAGACCTCTTACTCTTGGGAGAGAGGAGGATCTTGTGGGTGGTAGCAGTGACAACCCTCGAGTGAGAGACTCTCGTTTGAGAGCGATCACAAGGGATCTTTGTGTGACCCTTGCTGCATGGTCTGTTTGTGCAATGGGGGTCATAAGGAGGGATATAAGGCTAGAATGCCTTTGGGGGGCATAAGGAATAAGGGGTTGAGATTTTTGGATATATTTATTGTGCCATGAGGTGGCTACTTGTTTATTCATACTTGCAGTTCTCCTCAGGGTATTGGTCCACTACCACCCTTTGAAAAGATCATCACCAAAGTGTGGTGCTGTGTAGCCAAGTTGGGAGTGTGCCTGAAAATCTATGTGTGTTTTTTTTGTCTTCTTGGAATTTGCATGTTTGTTACCCGTCTAGGAATTAGTTCTTCGAGCTCGGGGGTGGCTACCAGTTAGCCTAGGCTGGGAGGTGAGCACTCCGTGGTCATTTTGTGATTTATTATGCAGGAAAGTCAGGAGAAGAGAATAGGAATAGTGAAAAGATGCAGAAGATTATTGTTGAAGATACTTAAATCCATTTGCAGTTATTTGTTTAAATTTGATAGTAGAAATATACCCTCATTCGTTGAATGAGAGGCAAGTTGTAATTTTGAAATAGGACATGAGATTTAGTATTGTAGTTAAATAAAAAAACATCTTGTAATTTTTGCAGAATATTGAAAGAGTTGTAAAAAGCCAGATATGCTTCTATTTTCTACTTTGAAAAGAAAAGGGTTGCTTTGATTTGCATGCAAAAGTTTTTTTTTGAAATATAAAAGAAAATCAGCTTTTTAATTAATTTTACCTTCATTCTACTTGCAGAAAAATATGGGTAGTATTTATTGTTAATATTTTAATGAATGTATGCATGTTGTTTTAAAGGTGAATATTGCAGTTTATTTTTCTATTGTAAGATCTAAGTTTTTTTTTGGATCCTAGAAAATAATAGTAGCAAGAATGAAATTTCACAATTAAGTTTAGGAATAAAATCAAAGCATTCATCTCTTCTAATTCCTTAATTTGAGTTTATTAAACTTTAGATTTTTTTTTTAGTTGCTATTAAGTTATTGATTTCTATGGTTATTTTGTTGCAAGATATAAATCTATAACTATTACTTTGTTGTTATCTTATTAAATTTATTCACCTTAGACTCCAGCAATATCATAATTTTGCTTTTGATAATATCCAGAAAAGGAAAAAAAAATCAGAGTGTTAAATATATAGAAATTTCTTCTAAACCCTATATTCATAAAACAAATGAAAAAGAGAGCCTAAGTTTATTTACCAAATATATATATATATAGCATTATGAGATTATTTTGTTATTTTGTTTCTTTTATAAAAAAAAATTGCTTATAAAATTAGCATTGAGAAATATATATATATATATATAAAAAAAAATAAAAAAAAATAAAAAACAAAAAAGGCAGGGTCAAGCACTGTGCATCGCACAGTGAACGGCGGCAAGTCGTGCACTGTGCAATGAACAGTGACCGGCGGTGTCGCGCACTGTGCAAAGCACAGTGACCGGCAGTGCCGCGCACTGTGCAAAGCACAGTGACCGGCGGTGCCGCACACTGTGCGTTGCGCAGTGGGCAGCAAGGCCGAACACTGTGCAGTGCACAGTGGGCGGCCATGGTCGAGCCAGCGCCTTGGAAACCCCCCGTCGCTCCTCAATAAACCTGCATCAAAAAAAATTGTGGCCGCCGCCATGGGGTTTCGACCCTATGGAAATTAAATGGTAAGCAAGAAAAAAAAATTAAACCCTAGCCCAGGTAGGGCTAGTGTAAATGAAATAAAAATAATATGTTAGATTAATTTAGTTTAGAGTCATTTAATATATATATAAAAAAAATCCCTAATTAGGGTTTGTATGAAAATTTACTTTTAAAAGTTGTGGAAAAATCTATATCTAAGATTAGATAGGTTTTTCAATATAGATAGACGTGGGAATTTTAATCCCAATTAATTATTTTATTAAATTAACTAATTGTGAAGCCTTGATTAAATAAATAAAAAAAAGGGGAAATTAATTTCTCGAAAACTAAATTGGATTTTGGAAAGATAATTTTCCTCATCGGATAATGTCATTTAGAAAATTAAGTTGACACTTTAATCCATTAATTTAATTAATGATTTAAAATGAAATTCAGACAATATGGCTTTATGGGAGATCAATTCTTATCTTCGTCTACCCATTTAAATGAGTTTAATAAATTAAACTAACGACTTTATTTGATGAGAAAATAAATTAAAACTTTTAGTTTCCGCAAAAGAATTTTTAATTAAGTTTTCGATACTTAGTTAGTATCATAGTTAGAACGCTCTTTGTTGGCCAACATGTCAACACATGTCGTGAAAGCAAACTTGGTTATCTAACTAGTTGTTTTAAAAAAAAATCGTTCCGTTTTTGCCTTAAATTGTGGGCATGACATTTTGGTATCAGAGCCAGGTTTCCACACTAGGAACCTTACTCCACTTACGTTTCGCCTTAGAATATTTAAAATTATTTTGTTAAATTGATTTTATCAGACTTTTGAATTTAATTGAATTAATATTATTCTAAAAGAAATTAATTAATTGTTTTGCCTTATTTTCCTCTTAGGATGCCTCCGACGACGCAACAAGCTCGCAAGCGCGGACGGGGTCCTATGGTTATTTTATTGCAAGATATAAATCTATAACTATTACTTTGTTGTTATCTTATTAAATTTATTCACCTTAGACTCCAGCAATATCATAATTTTGCTTTTGATAATATCCAGAAAAGGAAAAAAAAATCAGAGTGTTAAATATATAGAAATTTCTTCTAAACCCTATATTCATAAAACAAATGAAAAAGAGAGCCTAAGTTTATTTACCAAATATATATATATATATAGCATTATGTGATTATTTTGTTATTTTGTTTCTTTTATAAAAAAAAATTGCTTATAAAATTAGCATTGAGAAATATATATATATATATATATATATATATATCTATATTAAAAAAAAAAAAAAAAAAAGGCAGGGCCGAGCATTGTGCATCGCACAGTGAACGGCGGCAGGGCCGAGCATTGTGCATCGCACAGTGAACGGCGGCAAGCCGCGCACTGTGCAATGCACAGTGACCGGCGATGCCACGCATTGTGCAAAGCACAGTGAGCGGCGGTGTCACACACTGTGCGCTGCGGAGTGGGCGGCAAGGCCGAACACTGTGCAGTGCACAGTGGGTGGCCATGGCCAAGCCGCCGCCTTGGAAACCCCCCGTTGCTCCTCAATAAACCTGCATCAAATAAATTTGTGGCCGCCGCCATGGGGTTTCGGCCCTGTGGAAATTAAATGGTAAGCAAGAAAAAAAAATTAAACCCTAGCTCAGGTAGGGCTAGGGTAAATGAAATAAAAATAATATGTTAGATTAATTTACTTTAGAGTCATTTAATATATATATAAAAAAAAAAAATCCCTAATTAGGGTTTGTATGAAAATTTACTTTTAAAAGTTGTGGAAAAATCTATATCTAAGATTAGATAGGTTTTTCAATATAGATAGACGTGGGAATTTTAATCCCAATTAATTATTTTATTAAATTAACTAATTGTGAAGCCTTGATTAAATAAAATAAAAAAAAGGGGAAATTAATTTCTCGGAAACTAAATTGGATTTTGGAAAGATAATTTTCCTCATCGGATAATGTCATTTAGAAAATTAAGTTGACACTTTAATCCATTAAATTAATTAATGATTTAAAATGAAATTCAGACAATATGGCTTTATGGGAGATCAATTCTTATCTTCGTCTACCCATTTAAATGAGTTTAATAAATTAAACTAACGACTTGATGAGAAAATAAATTAAAACTTTTAGTTTCCACAAAAGAATTTTTAATTAAGTTTTCGATACTTAGTTAGTATCATAGTTAGAACGCTCTTTGTTGGCCAACATGTTAACACATGTCGTGAAAGCAAACTTGGTTATCTAACTAGTTGTTTTAAAAAAAAATCGTTCCATTTTTGCCCTAAATTTTGGGCATGACATATGGTTTGCAGATTAAGAAAAGCCTTGTATGGATTAAAACAAGCTCCAAGAGCTTGGTATGTAAGATTGGATAAGTATCTTTTAAAGATTGGTTTTACTAAAGGAAATGCAGATAGCAATTTATATTACAAAGTAACTAATGATGACATCTTGATTATGGAAGTATTTGTTGATGATATAATCTTTGGAGGAGAAGATGGATTATGCAAAGAATTTTCTCTTGAAATGCAGCATGAATTTGAAATGTCTATGATCAGAGAAATAAAATTCTTTTTAGGATTGCAGATTTTACAAACTGATAAAGGCATATTTTTGAGTCAATCTAAGTACTTGAAAGAACTACTTAAAAAATTTGGGATGGAGAACTCTAAACCGGTAAGCACACCTATGACTACAAATGATAAATTATCTCAAAGGGATGAATCTACACCTGTTAATCCAACAAGATACAAATCTATGATAGGAGGTTTACTGTATTTGACACAAACCAGACCTGATATTATGAATGCAGTATGTATAGTTTCTAGATTTCAGAGTAATCCTAGGGAAAATCATGAATCGACAGTAAAAAGGATTTTCCAGTACTTACAAGGCACAGCAAATCTTAGATTATGGTATCCTAAAGATGAAAATTTTGATCTATATGCATACACAGATGCAAATTGGGCAGGAGATGTGGATGATAGAAAAAGCACCACTAGAGGAGCATTCTTTCTTGGAAAGAGATTAGTTTCTTGGTTAAGTAAGAAACAAAGTTGTACATCTTTATCAACAGCAGAATCAGAATATGTTGCAGCAGCAACAAACTGTACAAAGGTACTTTGGCTTAAGCAAATGTTGAAAGACATAAAGGTAAAATGCAAGGAACCTATTACTATATATTGTGATAACACTGCAGCAATTGATATATCTAAGAATCCAGTATTACATTCTAAAACAAAACATGTTTCTATCAAACTGAATTTTCTAAGGGAAAAAGTTGAAGAAAAGGAGATAAAACTGGTTTATGTGAATACTAAAGAACAGCTTGCAAATATTTTCACAAAACCTTTGCCTAAGGAAACTTTTGAGTATCTCAGAGATCAGCTCAGAGTCTTACCTCCATCGGTAGAGACTTAGACAGTTGATGATTATCATCAACCGGCATAATTAAATGGACAAATCTTTTATTCCGGTATTTGATGAGGAAGCTACTTCTCAGGGGGAGTAGTTGGTATATTGAATTGGTTGGTATTTTATATGAACTTGACCTTTTGTGACTTTGGCATTTGATGTCAAAGGGGGAGAGATATATGGAAAAATGCATTATCTTTTTGAGGAGAGATTGGTATGAGAGATTGGTATTGAAAATAAATCTTTAGATAAACACATGTTACTCCCAGAGGGAGAAATGGAGATTGTTGGTTTTTGTACTTGGCATTTCTGTTTTGGCACTTTGATGGTTTTTCCATCTTGTGTTGCCATCAATGCCAAAGGGGGAGATTGTTGGTATTTTGGTATGGTTTTGTCATTGATATCAACACCTACTAAATACACCTACTTTGGAGATCCAGCAACATTCACCGGTAAACAGTAAACTGTGCAAACAGTTACCGGTATATGGTTAACCGACAGGATATAATGTTCACCGGCAGGATGTATTGTTCACCGGCACCTACAATGACATGGAAGACACTTGGTAATGTCGAAGACATCATCTGGACACTTTATTTTGAAGTAATAATCATTAGTATATTATTATTTGCATATTTGCTTTTACCGGCAAATAGGTCTAGGTTATCTAGGGTTACACCGGCAGGTTTATCTTTTCCAGATCAGCATAGCACACTATGGAGATGATTTATTATTGTTGTAAATGCATTAAGCTGACATGTTCAATCGGTTATTGCATCGGATATTGTATTGTTTGTAAAATGTTTTTATTGTAATATCTTGTAGAGTCGACCTACTAAAATTGGTCTTAGGGTATGGTATAAATGTAAGATCTTATTTGTAAGATTAAGTGTGGAATGCGAAAAAGATTTAAGGAAGGGTATATGAAAGATCAAGCAGGGATATACACGAAGACATCATTTGAAGGTGAAGTTAGGTTTTTGTAGAAGCATACCAGCATTACACTGGTACTGAATCCAGCATATGAAGATGTTATTTTTTGTAGTACATTCTCATTGGATTTAACCATCCAACTGTAGTCAGTGTGACTCCCATTTGTGATTGAGCAGTGAGCTCTAGGCTGTTGGCCTTTCTGCATGTGCAGACCCCTCTTTGTACACTTACTATCTGCAGTAGTATCATCTGATTGTGGGTAAGGTTTCCCACCATGGTTTTTCCCCTTACAGGGTTTCCACGTACAAATATTGGTGTCATGTGTTGTGGATGACTTTGTGCTTATGTTTTCATGCATTAATTCTTACCGGTACAGCAATTTTCTGTTAACACTGTTTACCGGCATACTTAACTGATTTACCAGTATTAAGCATTAAGTTGGTTAATAAGTTTTTAGTTTGAATTTATTTAACAACTGATTCACCCCCCCCCCCTCTCAGTTGTCTCCTGGACCTACACCATATGATGTCGTTATGGGTCGTATGGTTTATTAAGGGGTCATATGGTGTCCTAAGGGGTCATAGGACACCATATGACCTCTTAGGAAACAATATGACCTCTAATTACACCTAAGGGATCATATGGTGTCCTAAGAGGTCATAGAATACCATATGACCCTTTAGAACACCATACGACCCATAATGACACCTTATGGAGTCCTAAGGGATCATATGGTGTCCTAAGGGATCATAGGACACCATATGACACATAACGACACGTAAGAGGTCATATGGAGTCCTAAGGGGTCATAGGACACCATATGACCCTTAGAACACAATATGACCCCTAACAACATCTAAGGGGCATATGGTATCCTAAGGGGTCATATGACACTATATGATCCATTAGAACACCATAGGACCTATAATGATGCCAAATAGTGTTCTAAGGGGTCATAAAATACCAAATTACCCTTTAGGACACCATATGGTGTTTCTATGGGTTGTATGGTGTCCTAAGGGGTCATATGGCATCCTATGACCCCTTAGGACACCATATGGTGTCGTTATGGGTCGTATGGTGTGTTAAGGGGTCATATGGTGTCCTAAGGGGTCATAGGACACCATATGACCTCTTAGGAAACAATATGACCTCTAATGACATGTAAGGGATCATATGGTATCCTAAGGGGTCATAGAATACCATATGACCCATAATGACACCATATGGAGTCCTAAGGGGTCATATGGTGTCCTAAGGGATCATAGAACACCATATGACCCATAACAACACCTAAGGGGTCATAATACACCATATGACCCCTTAGTACACCATACGACCTCTAAATATTATCCAACCAATACATCCACATGATCCAAAGAAACCAATACGTTCATTTTCTTCAAACGTTCTACTTTATATCCTATCTTCTTTAAAAAAAAAAAAAAATCGACCACCTTGTCAACCTTCTTATCACCTTATATATATGCAATCCTAAGGGGTCATAGGACACCATATGACCTCTTAGGAAACAATATGACCTCTAATGACATGTAAGGGATCATATGGTATCCTAAGGGGTCATAGAAATACCATATGACCCTTTAGGACACTATATGACCCTTTAGGACACTATATGACTCATAACGACACCATATGGAGTCCTAAGGGGTCATATGGTGTCCTAAGGGATCATAGAACACCATATGACCCATAACAACACCTAAGGGGTCATATTACACCATATGACCCCTTAGTACACCATACAACCCATAAATATTATCCAACCAATACATCCACATGATCCAAAGAAACCAATACGTTCATTTTCTTCAAACGTTCTACTTTATATCCTATCTTCTTTAAAAAGAAAAAAGAAAACCAACCACCTTGTCAATCTTCTTATCACCTTATATATATGTAAACAAAAAGAAGATATATTGGAGGGAGAGGAAGAGAGAGGGCATGGAGAGAGAGAGAGAGAGAGAGACCTTGCACGTGCTTGAGAGGGGGAGAGAGGGAGACAATACACACACACATGTGTCTATATATATTTAATATATTATATATTATTATATACATATATATATATATATATTATATATTTTTTATTTTTTATATTATATATAAATTATATATTATATGTATATACACATATTATATATATATATACAATAGCATATTATACATACTCCCAAAATTTAAACAAACTTAGCCCGTACGTGCTATTTATAGTACAAATAGCGCGTACGTGTTTTTTATAGTAACAATAGCGCGTATGCATTTTTTATAGTTAAGATAGAGCGTACACGCTTCTTACACCATAAGTACCTCGTACGCACTTTTTATATCATAGGTACCCTGTACGCGCTTTTGTCTGTTTAGGCTTGGAAATAGGCTTGGAAATAGGCCTGGATGACAAAGCTACGGTTTGGAAGTTTGATTTCCCCCCATTTCCCTCCTTTTTGGCGTGTTTTATTTTATCAACCTTGTTTCTCGACTTTGTCATCATAAGGTTTATACATCATCAAGTGGGTATTTCTAAAATTTCCACCATATTTTTACCCATCTTCTGAGCTTTCTAACCATATAATTGTTTTAAAATTTGAACAACAATAACATATTATTATTGAATTTCTTTTACCAGTGTCTTCATAGTTCTCATAGACATACGTGCACCATTTTTTTAATAACTTTTGATATAATTATTGAAATTTAAAAAAAATTATATATTATTGTAGTGAACTTGATTCTTTACAATTTTAAAAAAAAAATTGCATTTTTTATTTTTTTAGTGTAACTTATGCTTCGTGCACAAACAGGTACCTAATTTTCACGATGTGCTCGATCGGAAAAATCAACAAAAAAAAAATACTCAACAAAAAACTACAAAAAAATATGCATCTTCTAGTGCTCACTCTTAACTATCTTTCTGCCAAAGGATTTGTCAAAATACTAAATCTAAATATGACTTTTTTGATGTGCACGTCAGACACTATGTTATGTTTTTCTGAAAAAATCAGGGTATGTTTTTCGTGCGCAAAGGATTTGACCCCCTTAATCTTATCCAATTTTGAAAACATTTAGTAGTTTGGAAACTCAATTCAGAGTACTACAATATTTGTTCTTTGATTATCTTCATATATTGAGTGGATGACTTTTAAATTTTGCCTCCAAGTTCAAGTTCACCTGATTTCTGAAGAAAAAAAAGTGACCACTTCTACCCCCCTTTTTGACCACCATCTTTGTGCACTTACCCATTAAATATATGAAAAGTGTAAGAATTGTAAACAATGATGAACCTTAATTATGAACATTGACAGTATCAAGTATGATGTATTTTGGGTACTCAAAGTGATAAGCCAAGCAAGTGATAAGCCAAGAAAATAGTCATCACCTAAACTACCTGCAACACCCTGATCATGGCCACCAGTTTCATGAGGACACATAAACTGTTGTAAAAACAACACGTACATATTTTAGTTAATGACATAAAAGAGTATAAAATATAAACCATTAGTGAACTTTTGTTATAATTAAAGCTTTCATTACTACTTACTTGCAATTTATCTATTGTCGGAATCAATTTTTGCACCCTCTCTCGTATCTCATCAGTCTGAGGCTCCACGGATGCCAAAGCAACAATCTCTCTACTAATTTTTCTAAGTGACTTGTTTATCAATTCCATAGGGTTTGTGGAATTTTTCAGGGTCATCATTGCTTAATCTTGTTGAGTCCACATCCCTAGAGAGGTGCTCAGGTACTGCATCTCCCTTTCCCTTTCCTCAAACATTCGTCTATGACAAGAATGTCATTAACAATTATAAAATTAGTCTAAAACACTCAAAAAAAAGAACATAATAATGTAATAGTTTACTTCTATCTAATTTGTACAATTACAATGAGGTTTACCTGCTCGGTAGAAGTGTCGCGACCTACATCCCTGTCTACGCTATGTGATGGATCCATGTCGCCCTGTCACAAAGAAAAAATATAAAAACGTTAGCGAAATGAAACCAATAGACTTAGCAAAATAACTTCATAATAAAATGGTATATTGGAGTCATTAATTGGAGGTTGATTAATTTAAATGGTATATAGTACGTACCACCCCCATGATAGTAACTTTGTTTGTATCTCTACGATTCAAATTGTAATCGATTAGCAGCTCTTCCCCTGCACTTATTGATTTTATCACACATACGAATACATGATTTCCCTCGCATGCCTCAAATATGAAATTGGGTTGTTTATTAGTTGACCCAGGTCGCGTACTATTTATAAAACTTGCAATATTCCATGTTGCTTTTGGCCTTCCATCAATGTATACAGCCACTTGTTTACTTTGATCATTATCTTTCTGTTGTATATAATTTGTTGATAGTGCATACCTACGCATACTTTTTTTATATCAAACAATCTGTGTCCAATTATTGTAGTTGTAACAAGGTCTGACAAACTCCATCAATTCAACAACTTTGTTGTAATAGACCTTTATGTCGTCCATGGAAAATAGGCCCAAACCATGTAACGATGAAGGTGCTATGAGATATATCCTATCATTAACAGAAAAATTGTTGTTTATTGGAGGAAGTTCCTTGGGTACCCATTGTTTTTGTAGATGTTTGTACCTCAAGGGTACCTCAATGTCGCCTTTGGTCTCATCATCATAAGAACATGACCCCCCTTGAGGAAGGAAAAATTTCATGCGTTTATTAAATTTTCTTCTAATCTTTTGACCTCTAGTTGATCTCCCCATTGTAGACCTACTACATGTCACACTTTCATTTTCTATTCCTACATTTCCCTCACTAGAGGAAGACACGTCTGACAAATACCTATTTGGTGGTACCTGAACTCCATCAAATGGGAGAGTTAGTTGGTAATGAGAGAGATATTTTGCAAATGAGGGTAATGTTGATGAAGAAGTCGGCCCGAAAGTTGATGTTGAGATTAAAATGTGAATAAGTCCAACTGGGGCCTCAAGTGTTGATAACTGTATTAGATTTGTTGCTAATGTCGAGGTTTGAAAAACTGAGGAAGTTTATTTTCCAAGTAATTTTTAAAAAATAAATTGTTTCTATAGGGTGTATTGACTTATACCTGTCAATCCATGAGACTGTGCAAGATCCTCGTCAAAGGGGTTCAGGTTCTTGCACATGTAATTCAATTATCTTATGTTAGCTAAAAATTACATAGTACACAACATGAACAATGTGAAATTTGTAGACAAAAATAGTATTAAATAAAAAAAGATGTTGTCATCATAATCATTGTAAAAAATTTAATTCCTTACCTTTACTTTATGTAGACTATGCAGGATCCTTAACTAAACGGTTGATGATGTCTATAGTCAATGACCTGTTCCCATCAAGGGTGACAGCATCAAACAAAATATATACGTGAAATCAACACCATCAATTGAGCATCATAAGCATTACATTTGTAAGTTGATAAACAATAAATACATATGTATCATAAGCATCATAAGCATCACATGATGTATCATCATATATATAATTGAGCATCATAATTATCATCACATATGTATCATCATAAACATGTAATCCATCACATATATATCATAAATCACCATCCATCACATAGGTAATAAACAATCCACATTCTATAAATAAACACAAAGTTCAAAAAATGTCACATGTATCATCATAAACATGTAATCCATCACATATGTATTTTAAATCAACATCCATCACATAGCTAATAAACAATCCAAATTCCATAAATAAACACAAAGTTTAAAAAATGTCACATAAATAGTCACTCTCCATATCTCCATCTCTTCGGGGTGGCATAGTTCTACTATACATAAGGACCTGCTAGAGGTCATGGAACATGAATTAAAAACATTAAAAGGTGCATCATGAATTAAATATGTAATGGCATTAGAATTCAAACCATAATGAATTAATTATGTAACCATATAAGTCAAATAAATTTCTATCAAGAAATCAATATTAAATAGATAATATACTAATCGCATACCTCATACATTTCATTCATCATCATGACCATCATCATCATCATCATCATCATCATCATCATCATCATCACCACCACCACCACCATCACCACCACCACCATCATCATCTTTGTCATCATCATCACCATCACCATCACCATTACCATCATCATCATCATCAGCAGCAGCAACAGCTTCTTCTTCTTCATCATCATCGAGTAATTTTTGATCATAATCATCATCTACATCATCTTCTACTTCTTCGATATCTTCTTCTTCCATTACATTATATTTTATCAGCCTTCCTCTTGGATCATGTCTAACAACAAATGACCAACCCGGTTTATGTGGAACCTCTGAGTAAACTACCTGCTCACATTGTCTTGGAAGAACATAGGGCTCATCCCCAACTGGTTCAAATGACCTTGTATTAACCATTGTAAAACCATTATCATGTTCAATAACAGTTCTATCAAGATCATTTTTATTTAATCGTAGCCTATACCATTTGACGACGAACAAAACTAATTTGAAGGAATTAAAGTCACACTCAAGTATATCATCCAAAATGCCATAGTATCGATTTTGAGACTCTTGAGGATGTATGTCGTTTCTCGATGAAATATTTATCACCTCAAAGACTGCAGTTATCCCATAATCACAAGTTTTCTTCGTGTCATCCAACTTTTTGATGCGAAATTTATGACCATTGCAGCACATAGTGTTTTGGTGTTTGACCTGCGATATGTCAAACATGTAAAAATTATTGCATCGTGAGTTGATAAACATATAGGTGATTAATAAATTCATACGTACCTGTTTATCTCTTAAACCATATGCTAAATTAATTTCCCTTTGCGTAACATTGGAATCTCCATTACGATGAGCTCCTTTAACCAATGAAGTCACACCTTCCCATGTTAATGTGCAAGCAGAATGTTGACAACGTTCAATCCATACCGTCATCCAATCAAGATTTTTTGCAATATACAAATGTAGTGCATCCCACTCTCGACCAACTGTACAAAAAATAAATAGACGTCTTACAACCAATTTATTTTGAAGATTAAGAATTAATTAACTACAATAACATCTTATAATTACCTCTCACTTTCCTCAATCTACCTTTCCCCGTCAAGTACTCCCCTTTGAATTTGTTAATGGGGTTGGGATCCCAAATGCGATCCACGTGGATCTTTGCTGCAAACTTCGGAAGATATTTAGAAATGTACACCATAGTCTAGTATACCATATTCCCCTCCACCATATAACCCTCAGGATGTGCTCTTTGTCGAACCAAAGCCTTCAAAAATTTCAAGTGCCTCTCAACCATCCACATTGACCTAGTGTGTACAGGTCCACACAATTCAATCTCCTCAACTTGGTGTATGCGGTAGTGTTCTTGTGCATTGAAAAAAGCTGTAGGTAGACACTTTTGCATTTCACACATTAGATGAGGAATTTTTCTCTTCCAATATTTTATATCTTCTTTATGGATTTATTTACATGACAACCACCTATAAGATATTCAAGACACAAAAAAATATATTACATAACAAGTAAACAAATCGCAAATATAATATCTATACAACAAACTGAACAAATATCACTACTTACCTCATGTATTTTCCAAGATCATATATGACTTGCTTGACATTATTGTCGAAGTCGTCTGGGAGAGATAGAGGTAGAACGTATTGCAACAATTATAAAATCATCTTTTCATTTTTTTCTAACATAATACAATGAAAAGTACATGCGCAGTATACAAATATATAGTAAAAACACAAGAACATGAATTACCTTAATGAAGGTATGCCAATCATGCATTTTCATCCCTGGCCCAAATTCACTTTTCTTTGATATGAGATTGTTTATGTTCACAGCAAATCCTATGTGAAATCAAATTTTTCGTATGACTTCTTTTATAGCATTGCTTTCCTGGTCTGTTAATAACCAAGGAAGGTCACTTATATTAATCTGGTCTCCATGGCTATTTGATTGAATGACATTTTTTATTGCATGATTGGATTCATGAATGTCACTGTTGGCATATGTGCAGAGTATGTTGACATGATGATATTGTGTTGTCATTGATGTCAATATGATGAAGAGAGAACCGGTAATATGCTGAAGAGTGAACCGGTAATATATTGAAGAGTGAATCGGTTTATTGAAGTTAAGCAACTAGCAAAGTGAACCGGTATAATGTTGTGAACCGGTATATGTGCAAAAGGTGAAGCGGTATGTTTGTCCAAGTGAACCCGTATATGGATTTTTTTCTATCAAGGTTTAATATGGTATGAGTACCGGTTGGTAGTCCCAGCCTCAGGGTTTCTGGTTGAAGTGTTTCGAGCCTGTGTGATTCAACCGATGGCATTGTGTGATGAGTTAGCATTGTAATGGAGATCAGATCATGTTGCCAAATCAGCCTCGTGCGTATGAAGGATCTTGCATGAAGGGGATTGATCCTATCTACCTCAGGAATGTGTGAAGTCCCTGCAAACGGTGAAGAATGCGTGATGGGTTATCGCCTCCAAGAAGCGGTGAAGAACGAACGATGGATAATGTCTTGAGATTTGTTCAAGACCGTTGTATTCAAATGCAAAGTGTTCAATGGTCAGGATTGAACCGACTGAATTGTTCAACCTAAATGTTTAGGGTTTAGGGTTTATGCTACCAACCTATCTGTTTCCTATAAGGTCGATGTTGTGTTTCATGTTGAAGTTGTTGGCAAATTTTGTGTGTGTATCTAAGTGCAGAGATACATGATTCTTGCCAGACCAAATAAGAGAATTGATACCTACAAAGTGTGTGTGTAGAAGGAAGGAACTAAAACAGATCCACATTGGCATTGAGTGCTATTACCAGATCATTGCAATACCTGTTGATCTCTAGTCACTTCAACAGTTGGAAAATCCCTTAACAGGGTAGCTTTAACCAGCTTGTTGTAAATCCTTTAACAGGGTGACTCAAAGCCATTGAGTTCATAAAATCCTCTAACAAGGTAACCTTTAATAGGGTTTAACCCTTAACCGAGTATTCTAGCCATCCCTTAACCGAGTGATCCCTAATAGGATCAGTTCCTAACAGAACCTGTTGTAACAGTCTTTAACCCGACTAGGCTCCTAACAGAGCGGACTTCTAAAGAGTTCAAAAATAGCTTGTGGGTATTCATCCCCACCGTGGTTTTTCCCAGTTGGGTTTCCACATGAAAAATATGTGTGTCATGTGTGATGCCTCTTTCATGTGATGTTTTGTTATTTCTTGTTTAGTGGTGAATCATGTTGTTCTAGTAAATTATTGTATCTCTGATGATAGATTATCTGTTTATGCATAAGGATGAAGTGGAAATGAGGGAGTAGATTGTATGGAAAGCTAAGTGTTGTCGGTTTATGTCTTTCACAGTCTCATTATGTTTAACTGGTAGTAATCTGGTTTAGACCGGTATTAGTGTTTGTCTGTCAAGTGCACTGTTTGCAATCAAACTGGTTCAGGAAAAGTTTTTGTGTCTGTATTGATTCACCCCCCCTCTCAGTAAAGGTTTGGTACTCACTATTCATCATTGAGTTATCAGTCACTACAAATTTTGACAATTTTTTCTTTGTCATGCCTTCCATCCAATATTTTCCATAATGTCTCTGTTATATTCTTTCCAATATGTTGTTGGTATTATGGATGACTTCATCATGTGTTGCATTGGTTTTGTCATTGATGTCAACACTTATCTTCTTGAAGGTCTACATTGTTGATTTGGCACTATGGTTATATTGGTTTATTGTTGAACTGGCATATTGTGTTCACCGGCATGAATATTGGCTTATGCACAGTCACCAGTATATGTTCACCAGCAGGATATATGGTTCACTGGCAATGATGATAACTTGGAGATCATTTGGTTATGTCGAATACATGGATTAGATGTTTGGATTTGGTGTTTTGCTTATTGGTCTAATGGGGTTGACGGATTTGCCTTTACCGACAGATAGGTCTAGGTTATGGACCAGTACATGATATCTATTCCAGATCAGCACGACACATTTTGGAGATGGTTTATTGATTGGATAATGTGGTAAATTTATTGAGCTGACATATTGTGTCGCATCAAGACTTATTTGTAATTGATTTAATTGCAATAGCTTTAGTGAGCCGACCTCATGTATAGGTCTTAGGTTTTGTATATATGATTGTAAGATCTTATTGAAGATCATAGGATCATATGAGTGTGTTCAAATATTGAAGAGCGAAAATAAGCAGATCCTTGTGCAACATTATTTGAAGGTTGAGGGAAAGGTTATGAAGGTGTTTGGTACTCATGTTCAGAGCTTAAACTAGTACTGAATCCAGCATTTCAGATGCTATTTTAAGTAGTACATTGTTATTGGATTTAACCATCCAGCTGTAGTCAGTGTGACTCCTATTTTGTGATTGAGCAATGAGCTCTAGGTAGTTGCCCTTTCTGCATGTGCAGACCCCATTTGTATACACTTACTAGCTGCAGTAGTATCATCTGATTGTGGGTAAGGTTTCCCACCATGATTTTTCCCCTTACCAAGTTTCCACGTCAAAATCTTTGTGTCATGTTTTGTGAATGTTGTTTCTCTTTCTGTTTCATGCATTAAGTTATATTGGTACTTCTACAATTGTTAATTTTTTTTATTGGCACTTAAGTTTAGTTTACCAGCATTAAGTTTAAGTTGGAATAATTTGCATTTGGGTTATAATTTATTGAAAACTGGTTTACAACTGATTCACCCCCCCCCCTCTTAGTTATCCTTCTGGTTCCTAACATATGCATAGTATCAAACAAATGCACAATTTGTAACTGCTCGTAGTAGGGAAACCTAATAAATTATCAGGGATAACTTTTTAGTCCCTTAGGAAGGTGGTCATTTATGCCTTGACGACCTTCACGATCATCAATAACATCATCAGTAAACAAAACACAATAGAAAAGATGTTTTATGACATAAACCATTAGATGGAATGGCATTACCTTGACGATTAATTATATTATATTCCAACTTCCACAAGTGAGGTGTCATTCTTCGTGGCTTTGATGTATTCTCTTATTTCCCATTGAAAAGATATTTTTAAGTATTTTGATACTTATGATTTTTGTGGAGAAAGTGCCTATACTCATCAAACACCTGTTTTCCTAAACTTTTTGAATGACGAGATTTCATCTTTGGACCACAAACTGGACATGCAAATTTTCCTTTTGTTTGAAGACCTAAAAGATAATGTATAATTGGATTAAATATGTTATTTTTTTTAATTATAATTATCATGCGCAACTTGAACACTATAACATACCACAAAAATATATTAGCCCTGGGGCATCATGTATTGTTCATACAAGCATCGCATGGAATTGAAATTGTCTTTGTCCTATTGGTCTAGAGACGTCATACATAGTGACACCTTTCCATAACTCCAACAACTCGTCGATAAGAGGCTCAATATATACATTCATATCTTTATCTTGGTACTTACCTAATCGAATGAACAAAAACATTACATAATTATTATGACCATTTTACTGTAATATTTATAATTAAATGTAGACGACTATTAAATGATAAAATACCTGGAACAATCATTGTCAACATTATGTGCTCCCTCTTTATTGGCATCCATGGAGGAATGTTATTGTTGATAACAAAAACACACCACACTGAGTAAACAGATCTCAGCTCTCCAAATGGATTGAGATCGTCCGCTGCCAATGAAAGCCTGAGATTATGAGGTTCTTCTTTAAAGTGTGGCCACTTTTCCTCTATGTCCATAAATGCTAAACCATCTGTAGGCATTCGAATAATGTCATCTCGACATCTATTGCGTGCATGGTAATCCATAAATTGTGCCAAGCTAGTGCACTTGAATAATCGTTGCATACGTGGAATAATGGGAATATAACGAAGAACCTTGTGAGGAACCCTTTTTGTTATTTGATCTATTTGATATCTATTGATATGACATTTAGGGCATTCAGTTCGAAATTCATGTTGTTTGTGATATATAATATGATCATTGGGACAAGCATCTATTGATTGATACTTCATTCCAATATATTTCATAATGGCAGATAATTCTCGGTATGAGCGAGGTAGAATATTTGATGGTGGTAACAAAAACTCACTTATCAATCTACAACAAAAAATTATAATTTGTTAATATAAAGAATATTAATGGTACATGATTCACCATTTATTATTTATAATGACATATATGACATACCTTAACATACGTGAGATTGTTATGTTGGTTAAACCATTCATAACCTTCAAGTTCACCAACAACAATACAGCGGAGAGAAGAGTTGTCTGGGAGCCTTCGTAAAGGGCCTCAGATGCCTTCTCAAGTAGAGGGACATCATGAAAAACATCAAGGTCATCTTCATCATCATGATCAATTGCATCAGTACTAAATGTGTCATGGATCAATGTATTTGTACCATCATCTTCAATTGTGGTTTGTGCCTCATTATCATCATCTTCCATGGGATCATTATCTTCAACTTCAATATTCACACCTCCATGTTCCTCCACTTCGAAAACCATATTCTCTAGGTTGTGTTGATCCATATCATGTGCTTCGGGGTGCTTGAGCTATATAAAATTGATAAACATAAATAAACCATGATCATAATCTCATCATCAAGTGATTTCTTATTTATGTAAATTGTTAAAACGATATAATGAAAAACTTAGAAATGGATGATAATCATGTCCACCTTCAATGTGACCATGTAGCCTACAATGTTTCTTAGTTGTTTTGATTAGAAGTCTTCTAGTCTTTAACCCCTTACAAATTTTGCAAGGACAATAACATTTTCCATCAGCTTTTATTTTCAAGTTAGACCACAATCTAGCAATTGTCTCCTTATTTTGTTGTTTGTTGATATTATCTGACATGGTCTTTCTTCATGGGCTATAGAACTAGTTATATAGAAGTTGAAATGTTAGTTATGAAATCACGTTTCAGTATAATATACCAAACTAAATTACTTGAACATAGAAATTAAGCAAATTGAACCAAAACCATTTTCTTCTTCTTTTTCATCTCAAAACATATCTAATGGCTTTGTGGTGATTTAGACACAACTTCCAATGCCAAATGGGTGCATACCACTCCAAGGTACTGCATGACAACTTCAAGGGAACTCTTTTTCATAGCCAAACACCCTGCTTTACCCTCCCAACCACCCTAAAGGTCACAAAGTATCCTACTATCGGAACACCGTCCTATTAAGACGGTCATGTAGCTTGGGACAGTCACACTTTCAAGGGACAAACCCCCTTCCCAATACTCCAAATTCTTATCACAAAGATTTTGAACCCCTTCTAATCTCTTTCCTAACACCAAACACACACAAACCGCTTTCTTACACCCCTTTCCACTTGGATTATTTCAACCCACTGTTGCATTGTTACAGTCTAAAGCATTGTCATTAGGCCAATCATCATCTTCCTTCTTTGGCTTGGGTATTAGGCATTGCCAACCCTTGGGACAAATTTGTGATGTCTTCACACACCCTTCTAGACTTCCACTAACTCTTCCAAAGCCCAATTCTTGCATTCACACCACCCAAAACTTATCATCTCATTGTCTTATCAGACTGAGACACAAAAACCAGTCTCTCCAGCACACTTTGCATGTGTAGATTGCATCATGGAACCATACAAAGCATAAGGTATAAAAACACATATGTACACAATATTTTCCACCCATTGGTGGGGTTATTTAACTTGGAAATAAAACAAAAATCATTATTGTACAGACACTAGTTACCCCAATTGTAAGTTTGATAAAGATTCCTCAATGGTATATTATCTTTATACCAGCATATTCCTAGGAATGCTTGGTATACAGACAGTGGGGCCTCTAGGCATGTGTCATTAACTACTATATTTACTTTACTTTTTGAAATGAAATTTTTTATAAACTATCAAAAAAATAACCATAATAAATAATTTTATGTCTTTTGTATCAATAGCTTCATTAAATTTGAAATTAAGGTTTCAACTTTATTCAATAATTATATATTTCAAGTAATTCACATGCTCATTATCACGTTTCAAAAATAATAGAAAAACAAATATTGTGAACTCTATAAAATTGTATACTTTTATACATCTTTCAAAGATCTTTTTATAACTACTTTGGTGCATTCCAAATGGATAGACAAACTAAAAAAAATCAAAACGTTGCTACATAAGAACTTACCAATGAATTTAGATGCCAAATATAATCAAAGACAACATTATTGAAATTCACCTTTTATTATGCCAAATATAATCAAAGACAACATTATTTTATTGACAAAATGTTTTCCCTCATGACTTGTGATACTTAAGAAGCACTCAAATTTGGTAATGATATTATTGTACAAGAATTTAGCAGCAGTACATGCAATATAATCTTTGGCTGGTTTATTTTCTACCAATTTGGCTAAGTAGTCAATGTTGGTATTTTGAGTTTGTTGGTATTTTGCATAGAGATTGCATTAATGATATGTTGTCATTGATGTCAATTGAACCGGTAATGGTATTTATGTTATTGTTGATATTGTTGTTTTTGATACTGGCTAGTAACCAATAAAGAGAGCTTTGTGAAAGATGTTGTAAACTTGTATCTTAAGTTTGTGAGATAAACCGGTGAACCAGTATAAAGGGTTAAACCTTTCTATGTAATGTAAGCGATAAAACCCTATCAGCTATTAAACCCTAACCAACCAAGTTTGATGGTTTATTATCTGATGAGCGGTAATGATGGAGACACATGTGATCATTGTATGAGGATATGTTCAAATTTTTTTGGTGTGTTTGTCATTATCTAGGAAAGGAGAAAAATGGATTGCATTTAATGCACAGTGTGTGATGAGTTACAAAGTCCTATGAAGCGGTGATCATGGAGCGGTTTGAATTTTCTTGAAGAATGTGAAGAGATTATCATGATTTCTAATGGTCAAGATTGTACTGACTTGTTTGTAATCTTGATGATGAGAATTAGGTTTTTGTTGTTACCGACCTAATTGATTTCTATTTAAGGTTGATGAAGTTCTTGTAAAGGTTGTTGGCAAGATTGGTAGAAAACCTGTTGAGTGTGTAGTTGCCTAACTAGTGAATGGATCTGCACTTTGAGTGAAGGCATATTGAAGCTTAGAAGGATCTGATCAAGCAAATATAGTGCTACTCAGAAAGATCAAGAAAACCTGATGTTTTCTAACAATTACAGCAGAAGTAAAATCCCTTATCCGGGTAAGCTCTAACAAGCTTGGATACTCATTAAATCCTCTAGCAAGATGGTCCATTAGCTTGGATTCTTAAATCCTTCAACGAGGTTACTCCTAACAATTTATTATGCTTTTAATCAAGGCATATTTGTAAATCCCTTAACCGGGTGATTCCTAACCAGAATTAGATCTTAACAGAACTTATTCTATAGCTTTAATAGGCTTGGCTCCTAACAGGGCAAACTTCAAAAGAGTTCAGATAGGTATCCTTGTGAGTCTCATCTCACCGTGGTTTTTACCTATTTGAGTTTTCCACGTATAAACATTTATGTCAAGTAGTGAATGCTTTTGTGGTTGTGATCTTATTTGTTGATTTGGTTAATTTCTAATAAGGCATGTTAAGTAGAAGCATTGAGAGATGAATATGTTGAGTTATGATTAAGCATTGTTGATATTCACAAGATTGAAGTTGTTTACTGTTAAAGTTGTCATAACAGTTAAACCTGTTGATGTCAAGTATTCTTATGAATATTGATCTTGACTAAGATATGTTTACTTTGTTTGATTGAGTTTGAGTTTGGGAGCTTTGTATCAGTTTTTCAATATACTGATTCACCCCCCCCCCCTCTCAGTATCCTACCGAATACTTATTCTTTCATCATACTATCAATTGGTATTAGAGCAACTCAGGTACTCTTAATCTAAAAGCCTAACAGCTTGAGGAAAATATCATGTAGGTCATGATGAAGAAACAAGGTCTAAAGTTCAACAAAGACAACTATAGAATATGGAGTGACAGAATGAAGATTTACATTAAGAGTCTTGGTAGTCAGTATTGGGATCATATAGAAAATCATCAGGCATTAGAAGCTATTATCAGTTCCCTATCTGATGTTGAATATGTAGATGTTCATGGTCTTGAAATTGCATATATAGGATGGAAGAAATTAGAAGAGATTTATAGCGGTGATGAACATGTTAAGATTGCCAATGATGATAGTTTAAGAGGAAATTTTAACGACATGAGAATGTCTGAAGGTGAGAATATCCAGCAGTGCAGTCAAAGGATAAAAGAGATAGTTGGTGAGATTAAGAGTGTGGGAGGGAAAGTGGAAGCTGCCACAGTAATCGGTAAGGTACTGAGAACCCTACTACTGGTCTATGATATCCGAGTTGCAGCTATTCAGGAGTTGAAATCTATTGACAAGACAAAGGTAACTCTTGACTCTATTATTGGCAAACTTACTGCTTTTGAACTAAATGGCTATGATGGTAGTGTACAGAAATCAGAATCTGCATTTAGAGCTTCTATCTCTAACCCATTTGTGAGAAGAAGTAGAGATAATGGCCATAACTATGAATCTAGATCCAACAGAGATGATGAAGATGAAGACAGCTTAGTGGAACTTGAAGCATTGTTGGCAAAATGACTTCCTAGAGGCACTGGTAAATATAGAGGTAAGCTACCTTTAAAATGTTTTGCATGCAACAAGATTGGTCATATAGCAGCAAATTGCCCTAATGGTGAAAATGAATATAAGAGAGACCAATTTAAGAAATATAAGGGTAAAGGCAAGAGAGATTGTCTTGTAGCTATTGACAGTGGTATTACTGATGAAGAATCTAATGATGATGCAAGTGAAGATATTGTGTTTGTAGCTATTAAGGAAGAAATATCAGATTAGAAGGCACTATTATCCAGAATGGATAACTCTAATGATTGGATCATTGATAGCAGTTGTTCACATCACATGACCGGTGATCGGAGCAAATTTCTTTCCCTGAAGGAATTTGATGGCGGTGTTGTTAGATTTGGCAATAACTCACCATGTATGGTTAAAGGTAAGGGAGTTATTTCTCTTAATGGGAAGAGCAGTGTTGACGATGTCTATTGGGTTGAAGGCCTAAAGCACAATCTGTTAAGTGTGGCACAACTTAATGACAGAGGATACCCACTGGAGTTCAGAAATGGAATGTGCAAAATCTTTGACAACAAAGGTTAATTGATTGCAACCGGGAAATAGAGTAGAGGTGATCTACTTCATCTCAATCCTAAAGTTAGCAACTGTTTGATTGCAAAAATAGATGATAGATGGCTTTGGTATAGGGGATTTTGTCATATAAATTTTGACAATATTGTTAAAGTAAGCAAGTCTGAGACAATAAGAGGATTGCCTCACCTAGACAAACCAGTTAATGCTCTTTGTAAAGAATGTCAACTAGGGAAGCTAACTTGTTCAACTTTTAAGAGCAAGTCCTTCTCAGCAGAGCACTTGTTAGATTTGGTTCATACAAATCTATGTGGACCAATAAGAACAATAAGCATTCAAGGTGACGGATACTTCATGATCTTCACTGATGATTGTTCAAAGATGATGTGGGTCACATTCTTGAAGGATAAGAATGAAGCTTTTGGTAAATTCAAGGCATTCAGAGCCTTAGCTGAGAAAGAGAGTGGCAAAAAGATAAAATGTCTAAGAACAGATCAAGGCGATGAATTCACTTCTGCAAAGTTCACTAAATATTGTGATGATAATGGTATCAAGCGGCAGCTTTCTGCACCAAGGACACCACAACAAAATGGTATAGTAGAGAGGAACAACCGGACAGTGGTTGAAGTGGCTAGAACTATGTTGATAGAAGGAGGTGTATCGAAAATATTTTGGAAAGAAGTTGTAAGTACAACTGTGTACACAATGAATCGAGCTCTGGTAAAAAGAGGTAAGGACAAGACCCCATATGAATACTGGTATGGGAGATCACCTGATGTTAGCTATTTTAAGATATTTGGAAGCAATTTTTTTATTAAAAGAGGTGATTACATAAGCAAGTTTGAAGCTAAGAGTGATAAAGGCATATTTATTGGCTATTCCACCAAGAGAAAGGCCTATAAATGCTTCAACAATTGGACGCAGAAAATTGTTGAGAGTGTTGATGTTCGTGTAGATGAATGTCCTGAAATTTCAAAAGGAACCAGTTTTGAGAAGAAGGATGAAGATCCTTGCATTTTTCTTTTGGAACCTGAAACTGTTAAATCAAAAACCGGTAAATAAAATCTCGATGTACTTGTTCCATCAGAACAAATAAACTCAGAGGAACATGATAATGAAGAAGCTAAACCTGAAGAGAATGATCGTGTTATTCCTAGGTATGTGAGACTGAATCACAGCTCTGAACAGATAATTGGGGATAA
The DNA here is from genome assembly GCF_030272615.1 of Cryptomeria japonica. Taxonomy (NCBI): domain Eukaryota; kingdom Viridiplantae; phylum Streptophyta; class Pinopsida; order Cupressales; family Cupressaceae; genus Cryptomeria; species Cryptomeria japonica. Next base: position 560,564,722 of record NC_081414.1, on the reverse strand, counting down.
GGATGTTGGAGTACTAACTAGAAGGAAAATAAGAGAGAACTCTTGCATGATATCCACCTTTGAACCTAGAAGTGCTAAGGAGGGATTTGGTGATGATCATTGGGTGAAAGCTATGGAGGAGGAGTTAGATCAAATTGAGAAGAACAACACTTGGACCCTGGTACCTCAACCAGTAAACAAGAATGTTATAGGTACTAAATGGGTGTTTGGAAATAAACTAAATGAAGATGGTGTTGTAATTCACAATAAGGCAAGATTAGTATGCAAAGGTTATGCGCAAGAAGAAGGAGAGGATTATGGAGAAACTTTTGCACCAATAGCTACACTAGAAGGTGTCATAACACTACTTGCATTTGCAGCTCATAAGAAGTTTAAGGTATACCAAATGGATGTCAAGTCTGCATTCTTGAATGGGATACTAGAAGAAGACGTTTATATAGAGCGCCCTGATGGTTATGCATTGACAGATAAGGAAGACATGGTATGCAAATTGCATAAAGCCTTGTATGGATTAAGGCAGGCACCTAGAGCATGGTATGAACGACTTCATACTCATCTGATGAAGATAGGCTTTACTAGAGCCAGTGATGACAGCAACATTTATCTCAAGTCTGAAGGAGATGATATACTGGTCAGTGAATTATTTGTAGATGACATTATATTTGGAGGTAATGATGACACATGAGTAACTATTTTGTAGATGAAATGAAGAATGAATTTGAGATGTCATTAGTAGGGGAAATAAAAAAAATCATAGGCTTATAGATACAGCAGATGAAGAATGGTATTTTCATAACTCAATCCAAGTATGTGAAAGAGGTTTTGAAGACTTTCGATATGAGTGACTGTAAACCAGTTGGAACCCCAATGGTTACAGTTTGTAAATTGTCCAAGCAATGTGCATCTAAGTCTATAGATGAAAAGGAATATAGGTCAATGGTTGGAAAATTACACTATGTTGTTCATAGTCGACCGGATATTTCTCATGCAGTTGGTATTGTTGCTAGATTTCAGAAGAATCCAAAGGAGGCACATCTGATGGCAACCAAGAGAATTTTTAGATATCTGAAAGGTACTATTGACTATGGGTTATCCTATCCATATGGTGGAAATTTTGATTTGAAAGCATACACAGATGTTGATTGGGCTAGAAATATTGATAACCGGAAGAGTACTACCGGTGGAGCATTATTTCTAGGAGGAAGGCTAGTCTCATGGAGTAGTAAAAAGCAAAGTTGCACTTCACAATCTACTATTGAAGTTGAGTATATAGTAGCTTATATGAATTGCACACAAGCTATGTGGATGAGGCACATTTTGGAAGGTTTTAGATGGAAATATCATAACCAATAAATATTTTGTGTCATAATACAAGTGCAATAAACATTACAAAAAATCATGTTTTGCATGCAAGGACTAAGCACATTGAATTGAAATATCACTTCTTGAGGGAAAAAGTTCAGAGTAAAGATGTCATCTTGGAGCATGTTTCTACCAAGGAGAATCTTGCAGATATCTTTACCAAACCTCTTCCTAAGACCACTTTAGTGTATCTTAGAAGTCAATTGGGGGTTGTCCCTCTTCATAAAGTTAGTTAAGCATGATGTTGATTGCATCACTCCCTAAACCACTTGCAGAATTTTACATGGGTTGATGAAAAAGTGGATGTATTCCACAGGGGGGGCATCAACATCACAGTGAGAGGATAATTCCATGTTTTATTTTCACTTTGGCATTGTTGACAAAGGGGAAGAAGAATTATGTGATTGAGGAATAGAATTATGTGTCTAATTAGGTGAACCAGCGACAAGCTCAAGATAGGACAGAGCAAGGTGAATACTTGATAATGTAAACCAGGATTCCTATTCACCAATCTCAGCAACAATCAGAGGCATTGATATTTTTATTGCCATCAATGCTAAAGGGGGACATTGTTGGTATTTTGCATAGAGATTTCATTAATGATATGTTGTCATCGATGTCATTGAACCGGTAATGGTATTTATGTTATTGTTGATATTGTTATTTTTTATATTGGCTAGTAACCGGTAAAGAGAGCTTTGTGGAAGATGTTCTAAACCTGTATGTTAAGTTTGTGAGATAAACTAGTGAACTAGTATAAAAGGTTAAACCTTTCTATGTAATGTAACCAGCAAAACCCTATCAGTTCTTAAACCCTAACTGACCAAGTTTGATGGTTTATTATCTGATGAGCGATAATGATGGAGACACGTGTGATCATTGTATGAGGGTATGTTCAAATTGTTTTGGCATGTTTGTCATTGTCTACGAAAGGAGCAAAATGGATTGCATTTAATGCACAATGTGTGATGAGTTACAAAGTCCCATGAAGTGGTGATCATGGAGCGGTTTGAATTTTCTTGAAGAATGTGAAGATATTATCATGATCTATAACGGTCAAGATTGTACCAAATTGTTTGTAATCTCGATGATGAGAACTAGGTTTTTTTCTGTGTTACCGACCTAATTGATTTCTATTTAAGGTTGATGAAGTTGTAAAGGTTGTTGGCAAGATTGGAAGAAAACCTGTTGAGTGTGTAGTTGCCTAACCAGTGAATGAATCTGCACTTTGAGTGAAGGCAGATTGAAGCTTAGAACGATTTGATCAAGAAAATATAGTGCTACTTAGACAGATCAAAAAAACCTGTTGTTTTCTAACAATTATAGCAGAAGTAAAATCCATTAACCGGGTAAGCTCTAACAATCTTGGTTACTCATTAAATTCTCTAACAAGGTGGTCCATTAGCTTGGATTCTTAAATCCTCCAGCGAGGTTACTCCTAATAGGGTATTGTGCTTTTAATCAAGGCATATTTGTAAATCCCTTAACCGGGTGATTCCTAACCGGAATTAATTCTTAACAAAACTTATTGTAAAGCTTTAATGGGCTTGGCTTCTAACAGGGCAAACTTTAGAAGAGTTCAGATAGCTATCCTTGTGAGTCTCATCTCACCATGGATTTTACCTATTTGGGTTTTCCACATATAAACATTTGTGTCAAGTGGTAAATTCTTTTGTGTTTGTGATCTTATTTGTTGATTTGGTTGATTTATGATAAGGCACGTTAAGTAGAAGCATTGAGAGATGAATATGTTGAGTTATGATTAAGCATTGTTGATATTCACAAGATTGAAGTTGTTTACTGTTAAAGTTGTCATAACAGTTAAACCTGTTGATTTCAAGTATTCTTATGAATATTGATCTTGACTAAGATATGTTTACTTTGTTTGACTGAGTTTGAGTTTGGGAACTTTGTATCAATTTTTCAATATACTAATTCACTCCCCCCCCCTCTTAGTATTCTACTGGATACTTATTCTTTCATCATACCATCAGTCAACACAGGTAATAATGAGTCTTTCTTTGGATAGCTTTGTTTAGCTCTATTTTCATCCTTTTCTTGATGTTAGGGTTTACGCAGTATGGTCTTTTCCTATGTGGTTTAGTGCTCTCCTTGAGTTGTATTTTCATAGTACCTACTTCATTGATTCCCTTCATCTCCATGAAAGTTTAGGGAAATAGTTCAACAAACTATGTCAATAATTCAATTATCGATACTACAACTAGTTCTTTCCTAATAGTCTCATATTGTTGCCATTTTTGGGCTATCTGATATAGCTATGTTTTCTTCTCAAAGATTAAGTGGTTAATTATAATAGTGATTTTTAGAATCCTTCTTTACTTGTAATTGTCATTCTCCTTTTCCTACCTTAATCTCTATTTTTGGATTTGCCTCTTCTTCATCCTTGTGAACCTTGTAACATCTATTTTGTACAAATTTGGTCTATTTATCCAGCCACTTAACTTGCTTACATACTCCTTAACTTTGTGGTGGTGGGTTGGGTTCTAATTACTTTCAACCATTCTTCCAATTCCAGACCTCAAATAACTAGTTCACTTGTTTCTTCTTATTCCAGTACTTTCCCCATTATTTTAAATTTAAGCACCAAGTCCTTTTGTTTGGCAAGGGTTGCTATTTCTTAAAGCATTTTAACAACTTCCTTAGTGAAACAACCCTCCTCTTCATGTTATTGTCAAATTATTGATTATTTAGCTTGCTCTACCACTCTCTCGTGTTGCTTTTTATTTGGCTAAAAATATTTTGGTTCTTCATCATCTTCTTCTTATAGACTATAATCTTCTTCATAACCTTCCTCTACCATTTATTTTTTCTTATTCTTTCTAGTATCAGTACCTTGTCTAGTTAGAACATGTGCTTTCTTCTCCCATCTAGTTTTCTTTTTCTTCTTATTCTCCATGACTGGTTTTCCTCTAGAGTACTCTTCCATAGAAGTATCCAAGGACCCCATATCTATTCTATGACATCCTCTAATTCCTTGATGTAGCATCTTCAAATCACTCTTGCTTCTCTTTGTAACTCATCACTTTGGGTAGATTGACTAGCTAGTTTTTGAAAGAATATCCTTGCATTTTCATATGAAAATATATATTGAGTGTCTTGCTCGCAAAAATCACATTTCTCTTTCTTCTCCGCCCAACATATAAATGCATGATGTCCCACTTTTCCATAGTGTAAACAATTTGCATCACTTCTTCTTCTATTGCTTCAATCTCTTCATGTACCTCCTCTATAATTAGATTGTCTATTGTCGCTGTGATAACTTTGTTGTTAATTATTCAACATGCAGTAGGAATTTTGGTTATCTTTCCAGTGTGGGATTTAGTATCCAACATTGCTTTTCTTATCCACATCATAGTTGTGATTATGACAATGTTGATTTCCTCCATTTTAGATTGGAGGTTTTTCTTCAAACAATCTTTTGTTAGATGTATATTTCATTCTTGATAATTAACATAGCACATAGAACTGGGTCATACTAATTTCATTGTAGCTAGTATCTTCTTTGATCTATCCTTGGGGCATTCATTTTGGATACGCCCTTACCTATTACAGTATGTATACCAAATTTTCTTAGGCATTTTAGGTTCACCGGCCTTTTTTACTTCTTGTACTACTAATTTATGTACTTTTAGTTGTAAATATTCAAGGATTTTAGCATTCCTATCTTTCTTCAGTCTTCTCCATATTTGAGCTTCAATCTGGTATGCCATGGCAAATGAATAAACATATTTGTTAGGTACTTCCATCCAATCTTGCTCAAATATCTCTATGTAATACGTGTATGAACTCTTCTTCTTCTTATTTTTTTCACTTAAAGGTTCCTCCAGTTTTCTATATACTTCCTTAAATTTCTTGTTATAGCTTTTAACTGATTAATTGTCTCCTTGTGTTAAGTTTTGCATCCTACTAACACTTTCCGTTGGAATTTCTAAGGTGCCAAAGTTTGCTAAAAATTCTCTTTTTTTACTACATCCCAAGTGACTAAGTGTTGAGGATAGTTCTTCATGTACCACTCCAATTCTTCTTTTCTCAATTACCCGATGAAGTCCAACGGTCTATCGTTATTTGCATATTTGCCCAATCTCTCTCATATAGACTCAAAAATAAATACATGCTCTGAAGCTTCAATAGTATCGAGTCAAGATATGAAAAAGAAGAAATCATTCACGAGGTACAAAGTGCATATCTATTAAGGATAGTAAGAAGCGATAAGGATCATGCACATCAGAACATCAAAGCAGGAATAGGTTAAAAAATGTGAAATTTCACCTCGGTTTGTACTAAGGATCTTGATAAACCAATCTTGATAGGAGAGAAGGATGAGTATGAGCAATACAACAAACAGAGGTACATATCTGGCACTGTAGAAAGATTATGCACATATTGCAGGAAGATATTGAGGACAATATTCAATCGAGAGGAATCAGACTGGTCTAATCGATTCTAGAATTGTGGCCTAGTAGTTTCACGATTGATCATAAAAAGGTCATTGTGTTTGTAGAGAGGAGGCATGCGATATTCAACTAAGTGTCACAAAAATGGTTCATCATTTCGGTCTGAGTTGCATGTGTAGAGAGGAAAGTTTTCAAATGCAGTGCAAGAGGTTGTTTCATACCGATGATAGGGTAGGAGATGCGGTATGGAGACTGGTGACCTCCATCTTGGGAGGTGGTAGACATTGGTGTGATGGTTTCATCTATGAAGTCGTTCTCTGCCCAATGGTCGATGTTCTGGATTCAAAGAAGGAATGTATCCAAAACATAGATGGGTTTATTCACTCTATGGATGGGTAGGTCATTGCTAACAAAATCTTGAACCTGGATTTAAGTAGTTGGGTAAGCCTATTGGGTCTGTATTTCAACTCAAGCAATTACGTCTCATCAGATTCGGAAGAGGACCCGGACAATGAGGAAGAGGAGCACGTCCAAGCAAAGGCGGAGAAGGAAAGAAAGAAAACCCTGATAGTAGATGCATGGGAGGTGTACCGAATTGGGGTCATCAACAGAAATTTAGCCCCTTTCCAAAGGATGCTGGATGCGGAAGATGGTTGGCTCTCAACGGCTTCTGCGGTGAAAGTAGTAGAAATTGGCAATTATCTGGCTATCATTCTTGAAGCCCTTGTGAATTAATGTTATGTTTTAGAGGAATTATGCATGGTAGTATGTCTATTAGGTCTAGTATACTGATGATGGGAATGTAAGGAAAGAGGTCCTTTTTAGGATTATTCCTAATATGATGTATGGGAGCTTCAACAAGACTTAAGGGTTTTCTTCAACATTTTATTGTTAAGGTTCAACTTCCATATTTTGTTAGCATGATCAAGGTTAATCTAGCTGTCGATAATCATGATCTTCATAGATAATCTAGTTGTCGATAGTGTGGCATAAAGTTCCCTTGTAATAGGTCCAAAATTCATATACAAAATTCAATATTGTCAATGTTAAATCGATAGTGTGCAACCCGAAAATGAAAATTCATATGAAGTAGAGAACCCTAACCTTTTAGTTGTTAAATTGCGCGAAACATTGTCAAAGTTGGAATGTGTCATCGTAGTGAAGCTCGAATGTTGGGTTGGGTGGGAGTGATAGAGCTCTACTTTTCATAGGCAAGTAGTTTGATTTAGGATTGGGTGGAGGATATCGCACGCAGGGAGTGATAGAGCTCTGCTTGCACGGGATTGCAGCTTTGGGTTAAAATGAAATGCGGTGTTTCTTTTTTTTTTTTAAGTAATGCCTGTTGTCGTCAAAATTTTGACGAACGCAGGCACTTCTAAAAAAAAACAAATTTCATTCCTAATGCCTTCTCCATCGAAACCAAATGTGAAATTATCGTTGGAATTCCGACGAATTTGGGCATTTTTTCAAAAAAAAATCAAATTTGGTCACAATATACCTTCTCCATCGGAATTCCGATGAACACAGGGCAATTTTTGAAAAATAAATAAATCAATCCAACAAAGCAAAAGAAATCCCATAGATCGTCGGAAATGCTCGTCGGAATTTGAGGCCAAATGTATGTGTGTGTGTGTGTGTGTGTGTGTGTGTGTGTGTGTGTGTGTGTGTGTGTGTGTGTGTGTGTGTGTGTGTGTGTGTGTGTGTGTGTGTGTGTGTGTGTGTGTGTGTGTGTGTGTGTGTGTGTGTGTGTGTGTGTGTGTGTGTGTGTGTGTGTGTGTATATGTATATACATATGTATATATGCACATGTATATGCATATACATAGATATATATGTATATGTATATGTATATGTATATGTATATGTATATGTATATGTATATGTATATGTATATGTATATACATATATGCATATATATATGTATATATGTATATATGTATGTATATATGCATATATATATATGCATACATATGCATATATACATACATATATATATGCATATATATATATGTACGTATATATATATGTATGTATATGTATGTATGTATATATGTATGTATGTATGTATGTATGTATGTATGTATGTATGTATGTATATATATGTATGTATGTATATATATATGTATGTATGTATGTATGTATATATATATATATATGTATGTATATGTATGTATGTATGTATGTATATATATGTATCTATGTATACACACACACATATGTGTGTGTGTGTGTGTATGGGTGTGTGTGTATGCATATAAAAGGCATGCATATATATAGAGTATATATATGAATATATACAAATATATATGTGTGTGTGTGTAAAGGAAAATCAAACAATACAAGGATAAAGAGACCAAAGGAACATGAGACTATATCCTACCCTAAATATTTATATACATTATACCAGTATATGAGTGTATCTATATAAACCTGAAAACACTATAAGATCCTAAAATTAAGGAGTTAGATCAGTTAATTGGAATACTAGAGATCTGCCAACCCTAAGTTTCCATGAGGGTCCAAACCTAGAGACCAATGAAATGTTGGTTGTGCTCCATAACATTCTTGTGAGACGAAACTCCAAGAGAGCCCCTATTTATACTATGGAGATCCCATCCACTCCCATGTTTGCTAATTCATTGGCTCTAGAATTTCCCTCTCTAAAGATGTGATTGAATGTAATCTTCTTAAAGGACTATCCTAAGTGTAAATTCCTCCTTAGTATCGCATCCAACCTCCAGTTTGGCATGGACACCTTTCTTAGAGCATTGATCACAATGGTCGAGTCCCCTTTGATAGCCATTTTCTCCACCCCTTTCTCTATATACATTACTAGTCCTTCCATAAGAGTTGTAAGTTCTGCCATATTGTTAATTTCTATACCTATTGGTTTTTCCAACCATGCCACCTCAATCCCTTCATAGTTGTGAAGGTAGCAACCAATGCCTTCCTGACCTAGGTTACCTCTAGAAGCTCCATCAAAGTTGAGCATGAGCCACCCACTCTTGGGTGGCTGCCACACACACTTCGCATGTTTGCACTTTTCATCCTTAGCCCCTAGCCCAATAAAAGGAGGAATCTTCAACCCAAGCCATCGATCCCTCATCTTTTCATCCCAGAAGGTCATATTTGCCTCCCTATACTGCCTCGTCATGATTTTATTATTCATAATCTCAATAATTGAAGCTTCCATCTTATTGGTTAGTTGTTCCTATCCCAACCTTTTCTCTTTAAAGATGCATCTATTCCTCTCTTTCCACAATTCCTATATGAAAATAGATGGAGGAACAATTTAAAGACCTCCATACAAGCAATTCATGTTTCGGATAGGCCAAGCTTGAAACATACTCAGAATAGAACTTGGTATTGCTGAGAACCATCCATGTTTATTATGTAGCCAATTCCAACACTGATGAGAGAATTTATAGGATAATAATATGTTATCCAAATTCTCTTCATCCTTTTCACAAAGAGGGAACCTACTTGGGCTAGCATATCCCATTTTTCTAAATATGTCAGCAATGAGGATCCTATTCTATAGTGCTAACCATGAGAATAGTTCGGCCTAAGGTAAGCAATTTTTATCCCAACATAGTCTCAATGGAATGTTACATTTTGGTCTTAGTTGATTTTCCATTAGGAGATTATAACCCTCCTTAGTGTTATAGTCCCCTATTTCCGAGCCATCCCATAACAATTTATCTTGTTCAGGCTGAAAAGTGATAACTCTAGACCCTAGGATTCTGATCAGTTCCTCCTTTTCACTGATTGGGATATTGATGTTGTCAAAGGATTTCCACTTCCACCCTTTAGAAATGTCACCCTCGACAACTTCAATGTGATTGTAAACATATTTTCCCCACCTTTCTTCCAAGAGGGTCTTAGAATATTTTAGGTTGGCAACCTTTTCAATTGCAGGATATCCCCCCCAAGAATTTGACCAAAATAGGGTCTAGTCTCGATTCCCAAGATTCCATGTTAGATTCTCAATAATGATACTTCTGCCATCTAACATGAAGTTCCAAATGCGTGATCCTCTTGGGGGATTAGCAGTCCTAAAAATACTTGTAGAGTTGTTGCTATTTAAGTATTTATGGTAGGGGATTTTGGCCCATTTTAGGTGAGGGAATTTGTGCATTTTACATATCAAATTTTCTCCTAAAGCCTTACTTTGTTCTCTGATATTATTAATTCCATCCCCTCCATCCATCTTAGGGCTACATACTTTATCCCAAGCCAATAGAGCCAATTTCTTCTTTCCCCTGTTCCTTGCTAAAAGAAATTTCTGAGGTATTTATTCACTTCTTCTTTTTTAGCTATCGAGAGATCAATACATGAAAGTTGGTCAATTAGCATAGTAGAAAGAACTAATTTTATCATGGTTTCTCTTCCAACCGAGGAGAGCCATTTACCCTTCCACGTTTTTGTTTTGTTCTTTATTTTGGTTACCATATGATCCCAAAGTTTTGATGATTTGCAGCCTTTATCTAAGGGTAGTCCAAGGTATTTGCATGGAATCTCCCCCATTTTGAATTTCAAAATATTACAGATTGCATTTTCCATGTTCTTGTTAGTATTAAAGAAGAATATTTCAGATTTCTCCTTGCTAATTTCTTGTCCTGAGGTTTCAGTATAGGAGTTAAGTATTTCTTTAAATGATCGGGCCTCATGCCTGTTACCTTGGCCATACAGCATAGTATCATCAACAAATTGATGATGAGTGATGGGATCCAATCTATTAGTTATTTTAATACCTTTAAGGGTATCCCTTTCCCTGGCCTTGGTGATGGATCTTCCCAGAGATTCTACCATGATGATAAAAAGGAAGGGGGATATGGGGTCCCCTTGTCTTAATCCTCTAGAAATACTTTAAAAAAACCCTATGGGGTTCCATTTACAAGGATGGAAATCCTAGGGGAAGATATGCATTCATAGATAAGGTTGATCCAGGGCTTGGCAAAGACAAAGGCTTCAAAGCATTTGCAAAGGAAGTTCCACTCCACCTTCTCATAAGCCTTTTTAAGGTCTAACTTAATTAGCATGTTTGGCTCCCTATTCTGTTGGATTGAGTGGATGTCTTCTTGGGAAATGATGACACCATCATATATAGGCCTTCTTGGGACAAAGCCTGTTTGATCTTCACTAATTAAGAGGGGGAGTAGTTTTTACAATCTATTTACAATAGTTATGGTGAATAGGTTCTAAATAGTATTGCAGAATGCTATTGGTCTAAAGTCTCCAAAGTTGTCTACCTTACCCTTCTTAGGTATAAGGGTGATGAAAGTGTTGTTGATTTCTTTAAGCATATTACCTAAATTTCTTACCCCCTCCAATGCTACTATAACTTCATCCCCAATAAAATACCAGCATTTCTGACAGAAGGCAGCTAGGAACCCATTAGGGCCTGGTGCCTTATCTAGATTCATCTGCATTAATGTTGTTTCAACCTTTGCTTTTGAAAATCTAGCTCCCAGACTCTTATTCTGCTCTTCTGTGATGATTTTAGGGATGTGTGCTAGGATTTCATGCCTGGAACCTAAGTTGGAACCTTCCCAATTATTAAAGATTCTCTCATAATACTTCACTACCTCAGTAGCAATTGGGTTATGATCTTCAGTAATTGATCCTTCACTCATTCTGATTTTGATTATTTTGTTTACTATTCTCCTTTGTCTAGTACTGTTGTGGAAAAATTTCATGTCCTTATCTCCATCACTTAACCACATCTCTCTGGACTTTTGGCACCAGAAAACTTCTTCCTTGGCCAGGATATCCTCATAATCCACTAATAACTATTTTTCTTTCAGGTAAAGAGCCTCATCCATTCCCTTTTCAATTACCATCTTGTTAACCATACTCATTTCTTATTCTAATTTAACCTTTGCCTCAAAAATGTTGCCAAAGTGAGTTTTATTCCACTTCAGTGGAACGTTCTTTACCACTTTCAGTTTACTAACAACTCCAAATATCTTGGATCCAAAGACTTTTGTCCCTTTCCACCATTTCTCAATCAACCCCATTACATTATCATCTTTTAGCCTCATTTGTTCAAACTTAAAAGGGCACCTTTTGGGTCCAAATTCCTCAATAATAGATAGTTGTACTGGATAATGATCAGATCCTAAAATAGGAAGGATTTCTGTAGAGAAGGAGTTGGGGAGGTCAATCAAACTTCCTCTAAGAAAAAACCTATCTAGTTTTTCTGCTATGTATCTGAAACCTATCCTCCTATTATTCCATGTGTATGAATCCTTAGGAGTTTTTATCTCCATGAGGCTGGTTTTATGGACCCAATTGCAAAAATCATTTTCAAATTCTGAGATTATTCTACTCCCTCCCATTTTCTCATTATGGTCCAATATGGCATTAAATTCTCCACCTATGATGCAAATCTTCTTAAGAATTGCCCACAGATATAGTTCTATTTCACTCCAAATCCTTCTTTTGTCCCTATTTTGTGTTGGACCATATACTTTTATTAGAAGGAAACGAAGGTTGTTTTTAATGCCTTTTACCCATCTGCCCATCCAGTTTGCTTGACTCCTTTCTACTTCAAAGGAAACCAATCTTGGATCCCAAATTAATGTTAAACCCCCTGAGGCCCCATTAGCTAGGTGACCAATCATCTCTTTAATGCCTATATTTTTCCTAAAAATCCCAGTTTCTTCTAAATTTAGTTTAGTTTCCTGAATCATTATTAACTCGGAGTTAGTTGTTGTAATGCAGCGTTTTATGATCTGCTGCTTGTTAGGGGCATTCATGCCCCTAACATTCCATGAAAGGATTTTTCATGGCTCCTTGGGAAGGTACTTCCCCTTCCCTGCATCAAACATAGAGGTTAATTTGATCTGGCCCTCTGCAGACCCATCCATATTTTTATGCCTCTTCTTTTGCTCTTCTTAGAACAGTCTGGGGTCTCCTTTACAAATTCATTTTCAAAAATCCCAAGGACTTCCTCCCTATCCTTGTTATCTTGGCTACTCAATTCCACCATCATCTTTGCCTCCTCAATCAAATCCTCTTCCTCATTCCCTAAATCCCTAATTTTGGCAATTAGAGCATGTTTCTACAAGGCCAATTCGTCTTCATCAGCAATTCCCTCTACAAACCTATCCATGAAATCTCTTATGACTTCATTGCAAACTTGGTTGACTGATACCTCATTCTTGTTCTCAATTGCCTTATCCTCCTCAGGTAAAGGCACCTTGTCTCTACTATACGGTGTCCCAAGATGATCCTCTACCAAATGTCATGCACTAAATTCCAATCCTACTCCATTGCCCTTCCTGACTTCCTCCATGGCTTTCAAGGGGAGAGGCCTTGGAATCGCCTCTTCAAAAATCTCGCCATCCTCCCTCTTACTCTCCATCCTTTCAATGAGACCATTCATATTATCATCTTTGCTCCCACAAACCCTTTGAGTCTTGTCATTCTCTAATCCTACCTAAATGGATGTAAGTACATTGTGATCTGGATCGGAACCCTAAGAAGGGCTTCATGAATTCTCCTTCTAGGTACCAAATAACAAGGGACAAGCCATCTCAGGAGATTGGTTTTGACTAGGGTTGTCAAGAAAGGCATTTACCTGAGAGGCACAGGGGATGTCTATAATTACTTTAGTAGATTCTTCTTCTCGCAAGAATACCATATTCCCCCTGCCTTATTTCCTACCTTAGGGATCATCGGCTTAGATGGATTATCATACAATTTATTTTCTACAATCTCCCCTTCTTCAATCGCAATAGGAGAGATAGATTGTTTGTCATTGTTTACCTACTCAGAATGGGCAACACTAACAATGAAGCCATCTCTATCATTATTGAAGCAAATGTCGATATCATTACTCCTAAAGGGAGAATCCTGTGAAGGGTTCTTCTTAACAGGGAGATCCCTAAGCCTGTAGGCAATATTATTGGATACTGGCCCCTTGTAAAATTTAGGTTTGATGAGGTATTTAACATTAGCTGTGATGAAATCTATACTTCTCAGCTTAGTTACACTATTGAATATGGCACCAATTTATGACAAATGTTTGTTGAAATATCGACAAACTTTTGTTGTATTACCGACGAAACACCCTTACAAATTTCGTCGCAAAAATTTCGTCGAAAAAGCAATGAACCTAATTTCGTTGAAAAAGAGACCAAAACTAATATATTTTAGTCATCAATTTGGTAGTATACTAATATGTTTTAGTCATCAATTCGGTAGTATACTAATGTATTTTAGTCATCAATTTGGTAGTATACTAATATATTTAGTAGTTAATTTAGTCATTGATTCTTATTAACTGGTCGTTTACTTAGTCACGGTAGTCATTTATTTAGTCATTGTAATCATTAATTGTCATTTAAATACCAATTGATTTATGTCTATTGGTAGTATATTTTGTCATTTGTATCAAAACAGTTAAGAGATAGTGACTATTATTCATAAGTTTGGATGTCATCGAGATATAAAATGTTGGTTAAATTCATTTTAATTCTGAATATTGCAATATTGTTACTAAAATGTCCACTATTATTAAATTTAGAGTTCAAAAAACACTATAAAAAAAACTTCACAAAAATCTCACTCATCTATAAAACGTTTTTCAAAATTAACCTTCATTATTAAACTAATAGTTACACACACACACACACACACACACACACACACACACACACACACACACACACACACACACACACACACACACACACACATATACATATACATATACATATACATACATATACACATATAAATATATATATATACATACAAATACATATACATATACATATACATATACATACAAACATACATACATATATATGTGTGTGTGTGTGTGTGTGTATCATTAAATAATTTTTAAAAAATAAAATTTACTTGTGGAGACCCACGACTCTATGGAAACCACAGGTCGTGGGTTCCACCCACAGTCCTGGGTTCCACAGCTGTGGATGCCACAGGTCGTGGAAACCCCACGGGTCTATGGGAAACCATAGGTTGTGGGTTCCACAGTTGTGGAGATCCACAGTCGTGGGTTCCATGGTTGTGGATGCCACAGTCATGTCCTTCACAGCTGTGGTAAACCACAAATGGTTGCCACAATTGTGGTGACTAGCAACTATGCCCACAGGGGGGGTCGTGGGTAGAGTTTCGGCTCCCCACACCCTCCCAAAACCAAATAAAAAAATTTTAAAAATTGATAAATATCAAAATAATTTAAATCTCTGCAAGTAATAAAATGGAGATTTTAATTTTCCATGTATCAAATGGTCACCATTTTTTCCAAATCTACACCTGCAAACAAAAGAAAAATGACATTAGATCTAGGGTTTTATTGAGAAAACAAGAGGGAAATAAAAAAAATCTCAAAAGAAAATTTGTGCGACCCCAAAACAAATAAAGTCAAGATTTTGATCTCCCAAAAAAATGCATATGGTCGCACTCCTTCCCAAACTAGATATCTTTAAACAATATAAGAGAAAAATTAGATCTAGGGTTCTGAGAAAACAAGAAGGAAAGAAACAAAATCTCAAAATAAAATTGGTGCAAACCCAAAACAAATAAAATGGAGATTTTGATCTCTCACAAATGCATATGGTCGCCACTCCTTCCCAACCTACAAATCTACAAACAATATAAGAAAAAAATTACAGCTTTGATTCCATAGCTTGTTTGATGAAGCACTTTTGAGAAACCTGCAACAATAGCTTCAATGGAGGAGACTAGGGTTAGAAAGCTTTAGAAAATGTTCAAATGAGAGAATAGGGTTACTTTCCATCTTAATATATGTTAGGGTTTTCCTTTGAATCCCTAAGATCCAACGATAGAGATTAAAATAATCTAATGGATGAGATTCTTTGCACAACCCATTAGGATTGTGGCTCGAAGTTTTTTACGGAAATTAAAATAATTAATTATGACTAGAATCATAGTGTGGGACCATGATGTTAGGTACCCATAACTTGGTGTAACTTAAATATATATTATATTAAAGATATATATTTATATATACACACATATACATATATATACACATGTATAAATATAATATATATTTATTTCTATTAAAATATATATATATATATATATTTATATATACATAAATATTTATATATATATATATATTTATATTTATATTTATATACACATATATATACATATAAGATATATATATTTATATATATACATAATGTGTATATATATGTATATACACATATATATGTATACGTATACATATACATATATATGTGTACATACATACATACATACATATAACTGTTGTCCAAGCATAAATCTAATGTTTAGTTTTGTATTTTATCTGATGATCAAATTAGTCATTTATAAATCATCGAGCTCACTTTTATTTATTAAAAAGCATTCATCCAAATTCCAACGAACATCGGGCATAATTTTTTTTAAAAATGAAAATTTCACATTAAATATCACAGGTATCAAATGAAACATCTAGTTATGCATCTTTCATCAAAAATTTTCATCGGATTTTGCAGTCAAATGAGTTAGTGTTATATTAGTATCCAAGCTTACTAACATTTTAAGATCAACAGAGGGATACCAAGTCTCTTCCAAACCTATAAAACCTCCTGATTTGTCTCCTAATTTAAAAAGGACCTCAGAGTGCATAAGTTAGACAGGAAGATTTTTTAGAATAATCCATTTCGACATCTTGTTGAATTTATAAGAGATGGGATTAAAGTTTGGTTGCCAATCAATAAATATGAAATTGTAGCCTTGATAAAACACATGATCCCCAGATAATAATTCATGTTTTAATGCTACCTATTTGGAGTCAATGAACTAGAAAATCATTGGAGAGAGAAATAATACTTACCTGGCCTGCGTATTTTGTCTCCCAACAGCTAGAAAAAATTTCAATAGGTTGCCCGTTCCCGCACCACTTACCAAAAAGACCAAATTTTCTATAATGAACCCTCAATCTTTTGGCGAATA
Source organism: Cryptomeria japonica (assembly GCF_030272615.1). Classification (NCBI taxonomy): domain Eukaryota; kingdom Viridiplantae; phylum Streptophyta; class Pinopsida; order Cupressales; family Cupressaceae; genus Cryptomeria; species Cryptomeria japonica. The sequence continues at coordinate 560,547,983 of NC_081414.1, read as the reverse complement.
TTTCTTCTCTAACCTCCAGATTAGGGTCACCAATTCTCATCGGCCCAGGATTATCTCCCTTTGAGCTATCCTGCCAAACACGTGCTTTAGGTCCAGATTCCCTATTAAACTGCTTCGCTCGTTGGTTACATAAATATTTGGGTCCAAGATCCTTATGATTCCTCGAGAATTTGGGAATTACCATACCCCTATTAGGATCAGCTTGAAGTTGGAGGGGCATAGATTTATGAAAGATGGAGGATTTAGGGCCAAACCCTAATTTTGTTTCACTCCTTGGTTGGGCAATCAAGGGTGGAAGGTTAGATGCCCTCCCATGGTTTCGCTTCTCACCCACAGGAATCAAGTTGGCTCCTAAGGTGTAACCAGGAGTTATAGAGGTAATTGGAGCAATCCATACTCAGTCACCAAGGTTTTATCTAATACAATTGTTTGCCTTGCCAAATGGCTCAATCCTGGATTACGCATTTATTGCCCTTTGGGATCTCTTGTCTCTAACCTTCTGCCATTTGTGGGTAGTTTTCCCTTCCAATCTGAAATCTGGGATCAAGTCCTGAGGTCGTCGTTCCCTCCCATGGGAGTTTCTCATAGAAAAGAAATGTCTGTTGTTTTGATTTGGAGTGGAAGCCTCAGAGGCTAAGGGAGGATGACGACCTAGGACTGCAAATCGGTTTGTAGTAAGCCTCTTTCCCACTTGAGCAAGATCACACGATTGAACCAGGTTGAAAGCCCTAAATTCGTTAGCTGCATTTTTTCGCAAGTTGCAAGCCATCACCACTTACATTAAATTTGGGTTGAAGAGGTATTGTTATTAATGAGGAGATGGATCCAATTACTCACTCTCAGTTTGCGGATGACATTATTCTTTTTGGAGAGGCTTCAATCATCAAAGCAAAAGTTATCAATTCCACCTTGGATACCTATTCGGCAACCTCTGGATAAATAATGAATAACGACAAGTGTGAAATATTTTTCTTTAATACCAATAAGAAATTGCAAAGGAGAATAATTATGGTTTTAGGATTCCAAATTTCGGCCCTTCGTTCCAAATAATTATGGTTTTAGGATTCCAAATTTTGGCCCTTTGTTCCAAATATTTAGGCACACCATTATTTGTGGGGTCAAATAGAAATTGTTACTAGGAGGATATTGTCAATAAATGTCAGACTAAAGCAACTTCATGAAAGAACCATTGGTTGTCACATGCAAGGAGAATCATTATGATCAAAGTGGTTTTCTCAGCTATTCTTATATATGTGATGTCATGTTTTAATTGACTCGCAATATTTCTTCCAAAATTGAAATTTTATTAAAAAAAATTGTGGTCTGGATCAAAGGAGGATTGAAAAAATCTCATTAATTAAGTGGGATGTGGCTTGTCTTTCCAAGTCAAATGGTGGGGCTAGTTTGAGAAAATTAGAGCTTCAAAATTTATCTCTAAGAGCTAAGATCTCGTGAAAAATGTTTAAATGTCCCAGAAAACTTTGGTGTAAGATGATGCAGAATAAATATTTGGATGACTATGATCCCTCTAGAATCCTCACTTTAGCCAACTCTGAAGATGGTCCACCAATATGGATGTTTATTTGGGATAGTAGGGATTTAATCACCAATCACCTCACATGGAAATTAGGGAATGGTAAAAAGTCAAAATTTCGGTGTGACTTGTGGAATGGTGAAAAGACTCTGGTGGACTTTTTTTATAGTCATGATTGGTTGGTAGATGTTGAAAGATAATTTGGAGAGTTTGTAGCTAATTATGTGAAGTGTGTAGACAAGACGGGGTCCATATTTGAGTGGTTATAGGTAGACAACTTTGTACCTACACATGTGGATGGGCAGGTGATCAAAATGAAATTGCAAAAACAAAGGATTTCTCTCACTAATGAAGAGGAAGAGACAGCATGGTGCGCTACGGATTTTGGGGAACATAGTGTTAAGTTGGGTTCTAAGATTCTTAGGAGAAAGATAGAGAACACTTGGCCCACCACTTATGTTCGGATCATGTAGTGGCCCCTAGAGCGGGCACATTTTTGTGGGTTTCTCTGCATGGGAGGATCTTGATAGGAGATAGGTTGAAAACCATTGGAATCATTGGACCTATTATATGTCCTATGTACAGGAAAAGTGAAGAATCAATCAATCATTTACTTTTTTGGTGTCCCTTTGCCTCTGGCTGTTGGGAGTAGTTTATGCAATCGATCTATTGGAAAACTTCTAGGTAGGAAAGGTTGTTCAATTTTCTCAATAGTTGGCCAATTTCAGGGAATCTCTCTTTGGGGTGATATTTGGTTGATTGGTCCTTCCATGGTGGTATGGAAGATCTGGAAAGAGAGGAATAGAAGTTTTTTTATGGAGGTGTCACTTTCGTTGCAACAAATTATTGTTGATCTGAAACAGGGAGTTTGTGAGGTGGTAAAGGCAAAGATTCATACTAAGAGGATTTCATTTTTTACAAAATGGGATAAACATATACAAGCAATTTGGGACTCCCTGAAAGCCTGAAGGGATTGGACCTAGAAAAGAAAGTAAGAGGCAAGATGCTTATTGGTCAACATCTCAGAAATGGTAGGTTAAGCTTAATTTTGACGAGGTTACCAGAGGTAACCCAAGAGATACGGGTGTCGGTTGTATTATCTGAGATTGCTTAGGTAAATGTTTGTGGGCCCTATATGGCTTTATCAAAAAAGCATTGAATAATATAGAAAAGATGGACACTTTTATGAGAGGAGTTATATTATGTGTTTATAAAGGTATTCAAAAAATTGAAATAGAGGGAGATTCATAGATACGCATTAATGCAATTTCTAAAGCGCAAATCTCGAATTGGAAGTTGAGGCAATGGATTCTGAAAATCAAGTTCTGGCTGGATCAATTAACAAAATTTATCATATCCAATGTTTGCAGATAACCTAACAGGGTGGCAGACTGTTTAGCAAATAAGGGGATTGACAATCGGCAGGAGGAGGTTGTGCTTGGAGCAAATGACTTATGGCCACAATTGGTAGACTTGTTGGTAATGGATGAGAAGAGTGTTCCTACAACTAGAAGAGAATGGATCAGATAATCTCTCTGAATATCGAGTGTAATCTTGTCGTAACATGGGAGTGTCATGCCTTTGGGAGTCTTCTAGGCTTATCTTTTCGAGGCAGGTTGTTGGAAGCCTGGATAGGTATATAGAGGATAGAAGGAAAAATTTGGAAGTAACCTTTTGCGCTTTCTATTCTAGGCCGGTTTGGAAGTGACAATATATAATTCACAATATGTGGAGGATGGGTAGAATGATTGAGTTCGGACGAGGACTCAAGAATAATATCTACAATATAGATTGAGTGTATTGTTTTCGTATCCCAAGGGATTTCTTTGTAGAATTGTGTTATTTTTGGGCAGAGATACGATCAAAAAGTATCTTCTTTGTTCTTTTTGTGGAATTTATGCAAGTTTAGGGGTGATTGAGGTCAATTTCAGATCCATTGGCCTCTTCTTAAGCTTGTGAAGGTGGTGGATGATTGGGTTTGGTGTTGTCTTGTCTTTTCTATTTTCGGAGGTAAGAGAAACTTGAACCAATGGTATTTGATGTGTTTGGTTCCCTATGCAATCCAGAAATGAGGGATGAGTAGTGTAGGAGACTTTTTTTAATTAGATGTGAACATTGCATCAATGCACTAGAGATGATATTAGATGCTAGCCTAGGGAGAGCATAAACATGATGGGGAGATATTTAGTGCACTCTTCTACCCGATAGTGCAAACCTTGGGTTCCTTAGAGATGGGCTTCCGAGCGGGCAACAAATTTATGGATACAACTTTCCTGTTGAAAGTGGTTGATCAAATTTTTGAAATTGAGGTAAGTAATTTGTGCCAACCATTGTCCTACTTCTTTGGAAGAGAGATTGAAGAGGTGGGAGACTCTGAGAATCCACTAGAGGGGGAGCAGATTGATGATAAGAGAATTTCTAGTAAACATAATTTGGAGGGAGTTCTAGGAGAGTGCTAGGAAGAATGAATTTGGCAGATTGTATAGAATGTTGTAGTCAGATGATTCTCCTTTCTCAAAAAATGTGTCTCAAAGAATCATGAAGTTGTGTAGGGGAATAGCTTATTTTTGTAGGAATTTTGTATGGGTTTATGGAGGTCTTTGGTTTGATGTTTGATGTTTGATGTTTGATGTTTGATGTTTGATGTTTGATGTTTGATGTATATTCTATGTTGTATCTTTGTTCGATGTATATTCTATGATGATGAATTTGGAGGAATTGATTATGTGTTTCATTGATGTCAACACTAGCTTGTTTGGTTGTCTACCGGGTTCTGGTAGAATGGTTGGATTGTGATGTTGATCTGGAGAACATCTACCGTATTCTCTAATATGTCCAAATTGGTGGAATTGGTTTGGTTCGGTCATTCATGTCATTCAGATGTGTGTCACATTCAGTTGGTTATGGATTTTGTGATCTGGAAGCTATCATTTGTTCTAGTAAGCCTTTTGGTTACCGGTAAGGGTTCTACCGACAGAGCTTTATTGAAGATCTTTTCATGGATTCGATAAGTGGTGTTGGTGCGGCTTCTAGAAGGTTTTCAGGATGCTGATGGTTATCATGTTTGTGTTCTAGTTGATCGGTGGTGTTGTATTTAGCACCGGACCTATTATGTGCTATTTTGTTAGGTTATGGACTGGTTTATGTAACGTGTTGGTGGATGCTCTCGATGTGTTACCGGTTGGATTTATTGTTTGGTTAATTTTGTTTCGGTCTTATGCCGACTTGTGCTATCATTGGTTTGCGGGTTTATGTAATGAATTTATTGTATTATCTTTTAGGTGGCTGACCTAATTGTTTAGGTCTCAAGTTGGTATAAATATGATGTAAGATCTCTTTGTAGATTGTGGCATGTGGTCATGGGTTATGGGATTATCTATGTGTGAATAAAGTTATAATCATATGTAGAGGTTTTGGTTGATCATAGGTGATAAAATTGGGTTTGTGAAAGAGGTTTAAGACCTTTGGTATTGAGCTTAAACCGAAACTATACTCAGGCATAGGAGATGCTATTCTACCAGTTCAATCTTCATTCTGGATTGTAGTCTGCAGTTTTCTGTAGCTAGTGAGACTCCATTTGTGATGAGCAATGTGCTCTAGGTTGTTGGCCTTCCTGCATGTCCAAACCCCTTATTGTAATATTTATTCATCTAATCAGTGGATAGATATTGTGGGTATCCAATCCCACCATGGTTTTTCCTCATTAAGGTTTTCCACGTATAAATCTATGGTGTTATGGTGTTCATCTTTGTGGTCGCATTATTACTTATTGTTATCTGCCTTTATGGATACTGTTTGTTGTGTTTATAAGGTTAAAATTAAACATTCTAGTAGAACACTGATTCCCCCCCCCCTCTCAGTGTTCTTGGATCCCAACAATTGGTATCAGAGCCTAGTGCCTCAGAATAAGTCTAACAGCTTGAAGAAGATCCTATATCCAGAATCTATGGAGATGAGTTTGAGGAAGGAACTTCAAGTAGCTCTTGAAGACTATGATGCTAAAAGGTTGAGGAACGTGAAGCTACAAGATGAGCTGAGATCTGTGAAGGAATTCATTTTTACTCTGCAAGAGAGGTCATCTACACAAGCTAAAAGGAAAGAAATCTATGATAAATTACAAAATCAGGATGATGGAGAGAAAAATGCTTTAAAGGAACTATGTCAAAAGCTTAGTCAAAAAATGGTGTCATGAAAAATGAAATGCAAGCCCTAACTATGAGGATGTCCAAGGAGATTGAAGATTGGAAGAATGAAGAAAATCTTGCCAAATCTCTGAAAGATAGATCTGAAGAATGCATTAGGTTGGCGCATGAGAATGATATATTGAGAACTGAATTGGTACAATCTCAGAACAATGAGAAACAGTTGGAAAGAATGGCGACAGTCCTAAGAGGTGATCTAGATGCTGCAAATGAGTACAAAGATAAGTTCAAGGTTAGTTCTTCAAAGCTTGATGAGTTATTGAGGAATCAGAGTGACAGTGGAGACACTAGAGGTCTTGGATTTGAGCCTGGAGAAAGCTTTGGTACTGTAAATCAGGATGATACATCCAGTCAGAAGAACAATTAGGAGAATCCAGTAGACAACTGGAATCAAAGGTCATCCGTAAGGCAACCCAATGCACATAAATTTAATGGTAGATGCTTTGTTTGCAATAAGTTTGGTCGTATGGCAAGTCAATGCAGAAATAGAGTCGATCAAAATAATAATTCAGGTGTCGGTCAGTGTTTCAATTGCAAAAATCATGGTCATAGGATAGCAGATTGTAGAATGAATGTGAAATGTCATACATGTGGAAATTTTGGACATATGGCTAATCAATGTAGGTCAAGGAATGGTCAAGTTTACAATAAGGCAATTCAAAAGAACAATGTCACTTGTTATGCATGCAACAAAGTAGGACACATTGCTAAATTTTGCAGAAGCAAGAACCTACCGGCAGGAAATGACAAATCTAATGAGAAGGGAAAGCAAAAGGTTGATGATATTCAAAAGGAGCATGAGAAGAAGTGGGTTATGAAATCTGAGGATCAATCGGCTAAAGCATATACCCCGGTTACTCAACCGTCAGAGAAAAATTTTCTTGCACCTACAGGAAACTCATCTATTATCTAAGGCATTAGCCTTAGGGGGAGGAAAATTGAAGACAGATCTTGCATTTCCCCTGGTAGTGATCTGAAAACCTGTTTTAGATTTTGGAGAAGTCAGTTTGAAGGTTAATCGGCAAAGATTTGTTGGATCTTGGATCTTGGATTTGGATTGGTTTAACGGTAAGTCATCTTATGAGTTATGGTTTGGTCATACATCTACAGTTAAGTATTTCATAATCTTTGGTAGTGAATTGGAAAGTTTGATTTTAGATGTGATGAAAGGATATTTCTTGGTTATTCAATTGAAAGCAATGCATATAGATGTTATAACAAAAGATTGCAGAAAATCATGGAGAGTGTTACTGTCAAGGAGGATGAGTAGTACAGAGGTCAAATCAAAACTTATGAGAAAGAACCAGAAGTGGAAATGATCATAACTGATCTCGTAGCACCTGTACCAGAACAGAATGTTGAACCAGTTACTCCGGCAGTATCAGAAAATTCAACAATAACTGAAGATCAGAGCAGAGAAAGAGAAAGTCAGAATACTCCTAGGTATGTAAGGTTGAATCATTCAGAAGATCAAATCATTGGAGACAAGAGCAAAGGAGTGATGACAAGATGAAGGTTGGCAACTAATGAGGTATGCTTAATTTCTCTAATTGAACTAGCATCAGTAGATGAAGCATGTAAGGATTAATGTTGGATGAAAGCTATGGACTTTAGTTCCTCAGCCTTAAAATAAGAATGTTATTGGAACCACATGGGTTTTTAGGAATAAATTGAATGAAGATGGTCAAGTTGTGAGGAACAAGGCTAGATTGGTTTGCAAAGGATATTCTCAGAAGGAAGGAATTGATTATGATGAATCCTTGCTCCGGTAGCTAGGATTTTCAGGTATGGTTTATGGTTTATGATGACTTTACACTATGTGCATATTCAGATGTTGATTGGGCTGGAGATATAGATGACCGGAAAAGCACATCTGGTGAAGTTTTCTTTCTTGGAAAGAAACTTGTTTCATGGATCAGCAAGAAACATTCATGTACTTCTTTATCTACTGCTGAAGCTGAGTATGTTGTTGTTGCTATTAGTTGTACACAAGTTCTATGGATGAAGAAAATGTTGAAGGATATAAGGGTAGATTGTGATGAACCGGTAGTTATTAAATGTGATAACTCTGCTGCTATTGACATATCAAAGAATCCGGTATTTCATTCTAAGACAAAGCACATATAAATCAAGTATAACTTTTTGAAGGAAAAGGTGGAAAAAATAAGTCAGACTGGTTTATGTGAACACTAAAGAGAAGATTGCAGATATCTTCACTAAACCTTTGCCCAAGGAATCATTTGAGTACTTTAGAGACAGATTGCGGGTCTTTGCACCTCTGGTAAAGACTTAAGTGATGTTGATTGGCATCACTCTGGTATGCATTATCAGAACTATCATTCATTCAAGATTGATGAGTTGGTGCTACTACTCAGGGGAGTAGTCAGTTGTTTGGTTCAAAGGATCTATGGTTTTTCTTTGATGTTTATGTCAGATTTCTGGCATTGATGTCGAAGCGGGAGAGTTATTCATGTGAAAAATAGAGGTTAACAGAGATATCAATCACAGGGGGAGTTTGGTCTATGGGTTGGTTATTTGGTTCAGAACTTCAATGATATATCATTTGTGGGAGATTGTTGGATGTCTTCCATTGGGGGAGACTTGTTTGGCATTTCTTGGCACTTGGATGTTTTTCACATCTAGTTTTGCCATCAATGACAAAAGGGGAGATCGTTGGCAATTTGGAGGAATTGATTATGTGTTGCATTGATGTTTTTTATTGATGTCAACACTAGCTTGTTTGGTTGTCTACCGGGTTCTGGTAGAATGGTTGGATTGTGATGTTGATCTGGAGATCATCTTCGGTATTCTCTGATATGTCTAGATTGGTGGAATAAGTTTGGTTCGGTCATTCATGTCATTCAGATGCGTGTCACATTCATTTGCTTTAGGATTTGGTGATCTGGAAGCTATCATATGTTCTAGTAAGCCTTTTGGTTACCGGTAAGGGTTCTACTGACAGAGCTTTATTAAAGATCTTTTGATGGATTCGATAAGTGGTTTTGGTGCGGCTTCTAGAAGGTTTTCAGGATGTTGATGGTTATCAAGTTCGTGTTCCATTTGATCGATGGTGTTGTATTTAGCACCGGACCTATTATGTGTTATTTTGTTAGGTTATGGACCGATTTATGTAACGTGTTGGTGGATGCTCCCGATGCGTTACCGGTTGGATTTATTGCTTGGTTAATGTTGTTTCGGTCTTAGGCCAACTTGTGTTATCATTGGTTTGTGGGTTTATGTAATGAATTTATTGTATTATCTTTTAGGTGGCTGACCTAATTGTTTAGGTCCTAGGCTGGTATAAATACGATGTAAGATCTCTTTGTAGATCGTGGCATGTGGTCGTGGGTTATGGGATTATCTGTGTGTGAATAAATTTATAATCATATGCAGAGGTTTTGGTCGATCATAGGTGATCGAATTAGGTTTGTGAAAGAAGTTTAAGACCTTCGGCATTGAGCTTAAACCGGAACTGTACTCAGACATAGGAGATGATATTCTAGCAGTTCAATCTTCATTTTGGATTGTAGTCCAAAGTTTTCTATAGTCAGTGAGACTCCATTGGTGATGAGTAGTGTGTTCTAGGTTGTTGGCCTTCCTGCATGTGGAAGCCCCTTATTGTGATATTTATTCATCTTATCAATGTAAGATATTGTGGGTCTCCAATCCCACTGTGGTTTTTCCTCATTGGGTTTTTCCACGTATAAATTTGTGGTGTTATGATGTTCATCTTTGTGGTTGCATTATTACTTATTGTTATCTGCTTTTATGCATACCGGTTGCTAAGTTGTCGTGTTAATAAGGTTAAAATTAATCATTCCAGCAAAACACTAATTCACCTCCCCCCCTCCTCTCAATGTTGTTGGATCCCAACAACTCCTTGGGTGGAATTTTGACCCAGTCCTGGATTTTACGTAATTTCATGAATTCCATGGTACATGGATTTTGTAGCCCTCCTGACTCCTTGGGCAGAATTTTGACCTGGTCCTGGATTTTACGTAATTTCATGAATTCCACAACTCATGGATTTTGGCACCCTCTTGACTCCTTGGGCGGAATTTTGACCTAGTCCAGGATTTTACGTAATTTCATGAATTCCAAGAGACATGCATTTTGGTGCCCTCCAAGGATATGGGCACCATTTCACAGTGGCCAAGGATTTTACATCCTTTTCATGAATTCTGGACCACATATCAGGATGACATGCTTGGATTTTGAAGTGATTTTCTAGACATAGGTGATTTTACAGCTTTCCATTCATGGACTGAATATCCACACAGCCAAATTTCAATCACCCTGCCTGCTCTTTGATTTTCCAGATTTAGAAATGATCATGCATATATAGTCTTTAGTGTCAACTTGCAAGGACCTGTCATAAGCAAATTTTCCAGAAATAGAAACTTTTTCAAACTGTTAGCATTAGAGAAAGACGAGATGCAAGGACACTTTCTAAAAAATAGAAACTTAATAAAAATAGAAACTGCTAAAAAAGTAAGTTTGATTATCGGTGAAATGAAGACATTCCAGGAGGTAGTGAAATCCCTAAAAAATAGGAACTTTATAAAAATAGAAAGTTGCTTTGAATTTGCTCAAATTTCACATGTCAGATCCTTAAAGGACCCTAATACCAATTCTACGCTTATTTTTCTCAGAACCCTAAAATATAGGACTTAAGGCAAGAAACCCTAAAACAGTCAAAACAAGCCTAGACTTAGCCAAAATTGCCCAAACAAAAAGTAGGCTTCATCAAATTGATCCCACTCACTTGAAGACTTGGAGGATTGAAGAGACTGCCGCAAAGAGACCCAACAAATAAAAGCCAAAAGACCTAGAGGGCCTAAAAAGTAGGGAGTCCGCTTTTGCAATGGGGTGATGTGTGAAAACGTCACAACAAGTAGAAGGTGTACAACTTCCTCCACTAAGAGAGAGTAAATAGAGGGGGTTTTGAGAGGTGCATCTTCCAGAGTCTTTTTTGGGTGAAGGGTAGTATGATGTGATAAATTTGTAAGGAGGACTTATAATTGTAGAGGGACTTATGAATCTCTGAAGATCTCTTCAAAGAAGAGCATGGGATAGATTATTAGATGGCCTATGAGGATTTTACCTTGGGAAGAATGGAAAGATAAGAGGCTTAAAAAAATTCTTATCAAAGAATTAAAGAAGATCGAGGCTAGATTGGATGCAATAGAGATGGAGCAAAGAAAAGAAATTAAAAAGGATAGAAGAAAGTGTGAACAAAGATTACATGAAAAATGTATGATGACTAATGAAAGGTCTAAATTTGAGATGCATGACGAGAGGGTAGAATGATATCTTGAAGAAGGAGAAGAGAAAAATATCTCTCGTGAAATAGAGAGATCAAGTAAAGAGGGTAGCGAGAAGAAAGATGAAATTATGCATTAATAAAATCCTATGATGGGAAGGTTTTGGAAGGAAGAACATGTGGAAGAATCCCACACAATTGAAGTTGAAGGAAAGCAAGAAAGGAAGAGAAACATAAAGAAATAATGTATAAAGAAACAGGAGAGAAAGTAGATAGAATTGAAGTAAATGTCAATTTTTCAAATTTTGTTGAGTTTGGAATTGAAGTTAAATTCTTTTTTTTGAAAGAAATGGTGAAAGAATGTGGAGAAACAAGAGTGGTTAGGTGTAACAATCACAGGTTGCAAGATGAGCTACGGCGAGATTCTATTCATTTTGTTGACCTAAAACAAGAAAAGAATGAAGGAGAAATAGGTGAGAAAGATGTACAAATCATTGATTGCATAAATTTATTAGAGCTAATTTGTATGCAGGTGTTGAAGATATGAGATGGAGTGGGAAAAAATAATATTGGTGGGACTTAGATTATGCTAGATTGAATTTCATAAAATAAAGAAAGAGAGGAAGGATGATAGAAGGGAGATACATGAAGATACAAAGGCGAAGAAGAAAATTAAAAACAATAAAGAAGAATGGTGGATCCAAAATAAGCATACGGTTTTCAAATATTCACAAGTTACTCTCATAAGCATTTCTTCTTATCCAGGTTGTTTGATGTAGAAGCATCTGGGTGCACAAGCAATCTTGCACATCCAAAAATATGGTTTTTTTCTCTTTAATTATTTTTTTTTTGTGCATTGATTTTTTTGGGTCTTGCATGCAAATTTTTATTCAAATTTTACTCTCCTCTAGCTCTATTCAATGTTATTAAAATTGGGAGGTTATTTGGCTAAGTTGAAGCTAGTTATAATTGTCACATTTTATTTGTTATTTTCCAAAGTTGCAAAGGAGAAAAATCCCACGCCAAGGAAAGTCAAAGAATGGGGCTTTAATTTATACTTTTGAGCCATTGAAATTGGAATTTCTTCACCTATTTTTTCGTATGGACAACCCCAAATGCCTAGTGAAGGAGAGAGTTGAGCGTGCACATATTGGGCAATTCAGTGAGTGGTGCCAGAAAGATTGATGGAGGTAATTGTGTGGAGGCTTAACTAGGGGGATTCCCACACCAAGTAGAGGAGAAATGACAAATAATTTGCTAGTCTTGATAGAAAAAATTTGACACCCATATTGGGGAGACAAAGGAGATACTGGAAGTTGTAAAACAAAGACAAAAGAAGAGTGGAAGGTAGGAGCCAGTACTTGGGTGTGAGGAGGAGAATATACAGAGACAAATGAGTGAATTTTGAGTTGCATGTAGCTTTTTTTGGTGTGTTTAGACCAAATTTGCGGATAAGTTTACAACGTTTTTGGAAATGGCTTGTAATGGTTTCATGTAGCTTGTTTTGGTTGTAGAAATTGTGATTAAATATTTAATGCAATAAGTTCCAGCAAGTTGTATAGCCTGAGTTGCCCTGGTGGTGGAGAACTTGTGCTCTTGAAAGATAGGTCACAAGTTCAAATCCCACAAGGGAGTAGGGTATGTACACCTCTCCTGGTGCAGGCCAGGCTAAAAAACCCTGCGCTATTAAATTATCAAAAAAAAAAAAGAAGTTCCAGCAAGTTTATTTTCAAATTTGAATATTTTTTTTATGGATTATTATTCTTGCTCAAATTCATATATTAGTATTCTAAAATTTGAAGAGTTTGATTTCACTATTGCAACAATTGACAATCCTTCTTGATTTCTTAATTTTTAAATTGCTTCACAAACGCAGATAAATAAAAAATACACAAGCAAACATGCACGATGATGAAAAGATAATCATAATCTTGTCCCTAGTCGAACTAAAAACTAATTGATTGATTGACTAATGATGATGATACAATGTTGTTGATGTGGGAAGGGAACGTCCCAAAAATGTGAGGATTGGGAAAGACAAACATGATGATGATATTTGTAACTAAAATGGATCAAGGTTTACAACAAGATTGGAAACAAAATTAGGGGTTGTTTAGGATGATGCGTTAGATTGCATGGATTAGGATTGTTACATTTGGATGGACTACTTTTGGGATTGTCTAGATTGTGGGGGAATTTTTGTATAGGAAAATTTAAATCTTAGTTGGTGACAACGAGAACCAATTCCTGCAATGAGGATGAAAAGATAAGGGATTTATTAGGTAGAGGATGCAAGGATGATTAGGTGGTGAGTAGGAGACATGAGGATTATTGCATAAATTATTTAGGATGTGATCTCTAAGGACTATATCACATAGTAATAACTTGTTTTATTGAGGATATGAAGTTGGATAGTGCAATATAGGCAATGGCATGACTCTGAATGGTGTATGACCAAAGAATGGGCATGTCAATAGTTTGCCAGTGTAACACCCCGCTATGAGGCCCAGAGAACTTAAACAAATAAATCAATGGAAAAGCGAATGATTTTTTTTTAATAAAATATGACATACATAAGAATGGAGTCACATGATACTACAAGATAAAGATAAGATGTACAAACAATATCTAGCATTAGTCCTCAAGGCCCCACAATGATGTTACTCAAGAATAACATTAACCAAATATACAAGAACATATGAAACCTCATAAAATATGATAGCACTATCTACTACAAAAGATCATGATACATAGTACATTTCCATGAGAATATACATATGATCATCGGTTACATTATAGGTTATCCATAAGGATATAATCTCCAAGAGTACAAACAATGGAGTGAATACATAAATCTGGTACATAAAGGAAGTCTTCAATCTTCTCACGAGCCATCGCAAATATGATGCAAGATGAACCAAAACCCAATGGGTGCGAATAGCACTCCACCCAACCATGTGGTACCATTAGGTCCACCCCCCGTGCTAGGAGGTATCAGCCAAACCCAAGAGACCAAAGGAAGAATAAGAGGATACATATAACTCACACGAGGCTCACAAGGCTACTGTCACAAGAGACTCACAAGGATAAAATCACAGGAACTCAAAATTAAATCAACCAACTTCCAGAGGCCCAAGAAATCTACAGAAGGGCAAATCCAAGAGAAACCACTAGGTATGTAATAGGGAAGAGTGTCATCACTAGGTTGTCATGGGTTACCCTGGTGAGTCTTCACTAGGTCTCGGCCCCCATCCTGGGTTACCCCGGTAACCTCTACCAACACTTGGCCCCCGTACAAACACTAGTGGACCACACCAACCTTTCAAAGGGACAAGATTGGTAGATGCCATTCCAGGACTTCTCTCCTTACCCCAAACCTAAACAAGCATTTGAGAGTAAGAGAGGCACCAATTAATCTTTTTAATGTGATCTAGTTACCCTCCCCAGTTCATTATTTTAAATTTTCACTTGATTATAAAACTCTCATTGAGTTACCCTAGCGACCACTTTGGGTCCTGACCCCCAATGAAAGCCACTCCCCCTTAACTTGCACCTAGGAATCCAAAATTCAACACAAGGTCTATGACACCCAAAAACACCAAGAGTTTATACCCCTCAACCATATCAAGGTTGGTTGACTTGCTAGAACAGGATTACAAACAAGGAGGTCCTATGCAACAAGGAAAGATTTACTAGCATAGAAGTCATGCAGGTCACCAATCATAATGCATAAAAAGACGAAGAGAAACCATACACAATTAAGAACTCTAACATTATCCTAGCCTCTGGAACCTAAATGTATTTAGTAACATAACTGAGTATCCCACAATAATAGACAAGAATCAAAGCAATTATAGGGTCTCAAAATGCCAAACATAAAAGAATCCAATCTTAATATAACACTAAAAAGTCCAAAATAACTTCTATGCAACCATTAATTCAAATTAATATTAATTCCCAATAAACCAAATTTAAATCATCATAACTCATTTTATTCCTATTAATTTGCACAATAAAACTAACGTTTCATTATTCAAACATTTAAGATAACGTAATACATTATTACCATTTTTCTATCATGATTTTGATCAACAACGTATTAAAGAAAGAATCCAGAGTTCAAATGATAAAGTACATATATAATTGCAATATAAACATTAACAGATCTGAATTTGAACACATAAAACTGTGAAATGCATAATACCATAAGATCACACACACACACACACACACACACACACACACACACACACACACACACACACACACACACACACACACACACACATTTATTGTTAAGCAACTGTCAAAATTACCCAAACAAAATCGCAAACCACAGATTCAAACCCCGAGACAATGTCACAACGAATGCAGAGAGGGGAAGCCATGGGGGGTTTACCCATGGCTATGGGAAGATCCCTCCCCACGGCTGTGGGAAGGCTCCCCACTATTGTGGGTAGAGCCGCCCACAGTCATTGGTGGGATCCCCATCCATGGGCTCTCCCCACAGCTATGGGAATGGCTCCCCCCAGTCGTGGGTTTTCCCACGGCTGTGGGTCGTACCACCCACAGTGTGGGTAAACTCCCACGGAGCCCCACACCAAGCCGACACAAATAAATTTGTAGAACGAGAAATAATACACGAATTTATATTTACATAAATATGTATGTATGTATATATATATATATATATATATATATAGAGAGAGAGAGAGAGAGAGAGAGAGAGAGAGAGATTTTAACACTTAACAGACATAGTTTTCACAGAAAACATTCTGAGGTAAGAATTAAAAAAAAAATTACAAATCAAATTGATTTAACCCCAATTTTTTAGAAACAATTTAAAACTTACAAAACGAAGCCTCAGATGAAATCTTTTCCTGATAACAATTTTAGGCCCGGTATTAAAATTTGGAAATCTATAAACTCCAAATATCCCATAAACAGACAATTCCTTTCCATTTTCTCATTTCAGTAAAACCAACAGACTGATTTTTAATCAATTAAGAAGAAATTTTACATGCAGAAGAAAATAATCAAGAACCCTAGCTCTTTACGCTATCCAAAAAAATAGAGGCAGAAGCAATAATCGCAAGGCACCAATCCAGGATAGCTCCAATCCAAAAAATACAAACAAAATCTTCCAACTCCCTTCCTTTTGTTTTCTATTATCAATTTTGCAAATTCATTTTCAAAACCAGATTTCCCCAAATTCCTCTACTAAAACCACATATCCAAAAATCATACGCCCAGCAAATTCTTCACGGGAAAACCAAAAACTTTCTTCCCCCTTAATTTTTCCCAAAAACCAAAAGATATCCTTTTTTCCCAAAAGTAACTCCCCATACAAAAAGCATGCAAGATTCCTTTAATTAATTCCACTAATTTTATTTTTTTTGTAACTCCCCGCACATGCAAATTTGAATTTTGAAACAATTAAATATTAATTACCTTTAAAATTAATTTTCCATAAGAACAATAAAATCCCAATAATAAATATTTAATTTCCTTTTAATTAATTATTTTCAAAAGATAGAGCAGGTTAAATCACTTAGTTAATGTAATTGGCTTAATATAATATTACCCAATTTTTCCATTTTATTAATTAATTAATCATTAATACTCAAATACCTTTATATATATTAATATTAATACTTTCTTGCTAATATATAGGATAAACATCAAACTAAACACAAGGGTAATGGATAGAGTCTAACAAACATGAAAGGTCGACAGTATTAACACTGACATAACTGAACAACCAAAGTACAAGGATACCTGACAAGGATCTTGTTCCCGTAGGAACGATGGTCACATCAAGGGTCTGGTTGATCCACATCACCATTGGGTCATAAAGCATGCTCAAACATGAAGATTTAGGTGGAGTCGATGCTCGGTACTTGCAGCTGCATCACCAAAAAAACACATACATTTCTCCTATATTCACAGGCACACCGGTGGAGGAGAGTCGTGACATTCTGTGTCCCTCTGTGGTGGGTGATGGAAGATCATCCCTTCGCATCCCAAGCAGACTCGTACCAAAACAAGATATATCTCATACATAAAGTAGATATGTCAGTCCAAGGTCAGTACATAAGCATATAATCTAACATCTAAACATCCATAGAGATCAAATGCATAACCAATATAATAGCATAGAATCATGATAAAGATTATTACATTAGAGAGTATCATCCAGTCACATAAACAATAGAAGAGGTCAACTAGAGTCAAACTGGGTTAAAGAGAATTTGATCAAGGGAGAGGCATTATAGCCAAAGCATGTTTTAAGTCCTCAATCCTTATCAAGATCAAGTTGGTTAAAGAAGATATTTGAAAATGATGTGGGATGAATGGATGGAAATGTCATGACAACAAGTGTGATGGATGAGATAGTTTGCCTCCAAGTTTAATAATAACAAAGATAATATACTTTACACATGACATTTGTTTGTCAAGTTTTCATCATAGTTCTTGCCAAAAGCACCATGAGAATGGTTTTCACTATTGGATGATTATTTATCATTAGCTTTTTATTTTTTATTTTTTTTATTATCAAATATGACACATTTGTCAAGTTTTCATCATGGTGACTACTCCAATGTGTCATATCAATGGTTTTCACCAAAGGGCAATTTTCATCTTTACTATTTTTTTATATTTCAATGGCATTGATGTTCAAATGATCATTAACTATTTTAGTCCTCTTGATGGTGTTGATATAGATGGTTGTGTCATGATATGCCAATAGTTACCTGCATGAAGGAGTTGTTAAGATCATGATGCTTGCATGCAACCCATAGATGTTATCATGATCCTAGTTGATACTAGGGTTGGCCTTATCCAAATGTGCACATTGTTATGGAGTTCTAAGAGAGTCCTTATGATAAAGTGTTGCTACCAAGTGATGAATACTAAGAGGGGGGGGTGAATTAGTATGCCAAAAATCTTTGCACTTAAAGACTTTGCAAGATTGACAGTAAACTGATAAAACAATTTAGCAGACAAACCAGTTAACAAATATGCAAACCAAATAGCTAATAATGCATTCACCCACAGAAGCACAAACACCATAACACAAGAGATTTTGACCTGGAAACCCAAATGGGAAAAACCACGGTGAGATGGAACTCACAAGTAACTATCTACAGAATAGGAACCAGACCGGTTAAGATTAGACCAATTAAGGTCTTACAATGTTCTTTACCAAAACAGATCCTGTTAGGAATCTCAATCTCTGTTAGGAGATAAGTCCGATTAAAGACTACCTTGCTAGAGGCTTTTAGATCCACAGATGTGAACCACCTTGTTAGAGGATTTACAAAAGGCTTTTGGGCCTACCCAATTAAGGGCTACAGACTTGTCAAAGATGTGAGTAATCAACAAGTGTTTGATCTAGCTAATAGCACAGACTGCTCAGTTAGATCCTTGATAGCTTGTTCTTAATGCACTCCTGCATTACTTCAATCTTATACACATTCATATTCTCTCCAACTGCTCAACCACCTTAAACCCTAGCCGCAATAGCAACTATCGCAACAACAACAACATCAACAACCTAAAACCCTAGACGTGATGTCCTTATAAAGGAAACTGATTTCATGTCGGTCCAATAGGATTACATTACAATTTACTAGGTTCAATGAACCTAGACATACTTGGTACCACGACACAAAAAGCACCGTTAATGTGTTGGCACCATCAAACAATCGGTGGATGGTAACTCATCACAAAATTTCGGTTGGTAACTCATCACAGAGTATTGCCGGTTCATACAAAATGCCAGTTGCCGGTTTGACAAAAATGAAGACTGGTAAAAATGTGTTATGCCGCTTTAATCCCTCGAACCGCTTGGAGTCAACGTGCTGCTTCAGACCGGGAAACACATTATACAAAACATCAATAGTCTAAAGACTAGAATACAACATACCGGTTGGAACAAATACCGATTGTGCTCTAACTCATACATATAAAGAGGATCTCAATGCAAGTGTGTGTCCATCAATGACAATCACAACATAAACATCAAAAATGCCAACAATCTCCCCCTTTCGCATTGATGGCAACACTTAGGAAAATAAAAATTTTGACATCTAAGTGTTTTACAACAAAATCATGCCATTAGCAAAATTGCTCCCCCTAAGCATATACACTATCCCTTTAACAATACAATGTATATCACTTTTGCATATAGAGCATAAACATTGAGATATTCAGAGCATATAATCAAAATTTTGATTACCAGATACTTCTCCAAATAGAATTCTTCTCCCCCTTTGCCAACAATGACAAAGTACAACTGAACAACCCTGTTTTCATTTGATATTAAAAATAATAAAAGTTTATGACAACAAGGAATGATACTTGTCAAAAATAGATTTAAAGTCCTGCAAGAATTGTTTCATCGACAAAGACCAGGACTCAAGTAGGGAGGTGGCTACTTCTTGCTCTGTCTGCATCTGGGAGACCTATTCTTCCATGGCATCAATTGTGCTCATCTCCTGTGTAACTGTTAAGGCATCCAGGTTCAGATAGCGCTTCTGAAGAATTTGCAATCGTGGGAGTAGAGCTAGTTGTAGCTCCTGCAAATCTCTAGACCGAGTGTTGATCTCTTGCTCCATTTTTGCTGACTGGATGTGAAACCGTGAACAGTTTGCCCATAAGTTGTAAAGGAATCATAAGGCGGCTTGAATGTGCTTAAGTAGGATTGCAAGTCCGTTTCAAGTTTTTGCTTTTGAGCTAGCACATCATCATAGAACAAATGGGGTTGGCAAATCTTGCTAAGTAGCAAATTCCCCTCATCTAGAGCGTCCCTTATATCCTTTTGTTCTTTCTTCAGTTCAGTCTGGAGCTCATTCAACTTCTTCACCAGAGCTATATTAAGAGCTTTTTGATGCTCCTTCTTGACATTAGCCTTTGCTGCCTCTTCAAGGCTCTGCACCTAATCATCCACTACTGTGCATAGGAGCTTGAGTTTAGCTAGTGATGAATCAGTGTTAGGAAGATTTGTACCGGGTATCAAACCAGTAAGCGTATCCACAGCCGCTTGAATTACATCCTGCTCCTTTCGTCGAATGATTTCAAGGTGCTCTTGAGCTACCTTGATGCTCTGCATTAGCTCCGTTTCACTTGCAGACTCGAGATCGATAGGGTTGGAGAGATCAGTTGGTTTGGCTTGACTCTCGGTTGCCTTTGGAGTCTCCATCTAGGTGCTCTTCTCCGCTTCTCCTGCCTTGTCCTCTTCCACTTTCTTCTTCTCTGCTTCTCTCCTCTTCTCTGCTTCCTTATCCTCCTCTTCCTTCTTCCTTTTCTCTACTTCTCTCCTCTTTTTCTCTTCTTTTTCTTCCTCTTTCTTCTTCTTCTTCTCTGCTTCCTTCTTCTTCTCCTGTTCATTATCTTCTTCTTCCTTCTTTTTCTTTTCATCTTCTTGCTTCTTTTTCTCTTCTTCATCCTTCTTCTTTCTCTCCTCTTCATCTTTCTTCTTCTTCTCTTCTTCATCCTTCTTCTTTCTCTCCTCTTCATCTTTCTTCTTCTTCTCTTCTTCATCCCTTTTCCGCTTCTCTTATTCATCTTTTTTCCTCTGCTCTGCCTCTTCCTTTGCCGCTTCCTGTCTGTCCTCGGCTTGCTTATCAACTTGTTTAGCATGTTGCTTTTGTCCTATTGCCTCAGATGGTGTTTCCTAAGTAACATCCTCAATGTCCAGAGCATCGACATCAATGGTGTCGATTGGTTCAACTACCGGATTTCCTTCATCATCAAATACTTCATCCAGTTTGGATATAACCAATTCTTTTTCAACTTGTCGGTTGGCTAGACGCGCTTTGTGAGTCTGGATAGTGGTTCTCATATACAGATGAGTGTCTTTTTCGACATCATCAACTCTACCTTCTAACAGCCAGAGTCTTCTTCTTCTAGTGAAGAAGAGTCCTTTATTTTGGACAATAACATCAAACAATTCAGAATTTGACAAGTCGGGAAAGTACCGTGCAAAAATTTCTCCCTAATTTCCTGTTCCTTTTCTATGGCAATGCGTCATCTATTGTCTAATGACATATATAAAGAATCTGGTGTCTAAGACTTAATCTCTGAGGGTGACCGGTCATTAACACATAAATACTGAATTATTTCCTTTTCAACCGCTTCCTTTTCATCATCATTAAAGTCATCAAAACACTCAATTAAGTCATTTAGCACTTTTCTCCTAACATTATTTATTGTTCTTTGACAATGTGTCAAAGGTTTATAGGAAGATATATCTATATTTACCAGTGCAGATGATGTCGGTTCATTCTTTGTCTTCCTCTTTGCTTGACGTGTTTTCTTTGGCTTTTCCTCAGACACAGTTTCTTCTGAGTCTGGAGAGGTATTCCTTGTCTTCCTCTTTCTCTCAAACACTTTAGCCGGTGTTGCTTCCGGTTTCTTCTTGGCTAGTGACCGCTTGGTCACTTTTGGAATTGCAGTAGTAACTAGTGTTGATGTTGCAGGCAATGCCTTTGCCTTCTTTACTGCCGGTTCTTTTTCTTTCATTGATGGTGGTTCCTCAACCGGTGCTATCCTCTCTAGGTAGGTGTCGGTTCTCTTTGCCTTAGGATCAAGCGGTGAGGCAATAAGGGTAGAGGCATACCCTTCCAGCATATTGTACATCACCTCATAGCCCATTGGCTCCACTTCTTCCTGTCTAGGCTCAACAGCCTCCATTATGCATTTATCTACTTGGATGGTGAAGCATATGTCGTCTTCATATTTCTTGACGATGTCACCTGATATCCTCACTCTTTGGCTCATTTTCCTTCTGAACTCATCAAAGTACTTGTTCAGAACATCAGAGTAGCCGGTTCCAATTGCTTCAATGCTTTCCTTGATTTGCTTGGTAATTGGTTGGTCACCAGACCATTGGACATCTCCTACTCCTGGAAAGTAGCCTTGGAAATAGAAGAACAACCCAACCAGTAGTTGTCCAAACTTGAACCTAAGTGCATTATCCTATTTGATCAACTTTAGATTCAACAAGAGTTGTCTCTGCATACCGGTGCACAAATCAAACGATGCATCCTCCTTTATCATCCGGTAAGCGGCATTTACCACTGCAACAAATACAGAGTTAATTCTGCTGGCTAAGAATGTCTGGTATCCAATCACCATGCATGCATACTTCACCAGATCATCCTTGATAGAATTTACTATCATGCCTCGTGAGTCGCTCACTGAACTGGTGAGCTTGGAAATTTTAGTTTTGCTTACCATCCTCAGGGCTGGCACTTCCCCTATATTGTAGAATCTGGTGACTGCATGAATTGCCTGTGGCATGATATCATATGTTCTCTCCAAGTACATCTTATCACCATGGACTCTGCTCAGAATGATCCTTATATGATCCTCTGTAAAATCTTCCAGGAAGTAAACAGCATTGTGGAGCTTTTTCTTCTCCAAAATATTAAACTCCGGTTTGATCTTCTTATGTTTTCCACAAAATAAACCTAACTGGGTGTGGATAGCTAGAGACCCTAGGTCTTCTATCTTGCAATCTATGTAGTCAGAAATTCCCTCTTCTACTATCACACCAGCTGGAACTTGTGATAGGGCATTATACTTGGACTTCCGTTGAATAAAACTTGCAGACTCGACAAATGCACTAGAACTAGTATGAGATGCGGAAGCCATGATAGAAATCTTAAGAACTCGAGAAATACCTTTTGAAACACGTGAAATTAGGGCTTGCCGATTCTCCTTCACTTCACACTCTGTCGGTTGCTGAATCACCGCTTTGTGTTCTCCACTTGACCGTTTCCAGTTTGAATTTGAATGTCCTTCGCAGTTTCTCAATTTCTCAAAATCTCTGCTCAAATCGCCTTTTCGTCGCTCTACTCTTTGAAAAACTTTTCTTCGCTCGAAAACTGATAGTGAGAAATGATTTGAAAAATACTTTAAACATATTCCTCACCTACCGTCATTAATGCTCCTCCATTAGGGCGTAAACCCTAATTTGCCTTTTTACCATTTTTGGTCTTCTGCCAAACGACGGGTATCACATATCGGTTAAGGTCTTTTACCGGTGTAAACCGGGGGTTCGAAATATTTCGCCGTTTGCTCCCCCTAAGCTTTTCTGAAGCTTAGTTTGTCAGTTCCGTGATTTCCACACTAGGTGCAAAAATCGGTTCCTCTTGTAGCACCGTTGGTTTCTCCTTCCAGATTTTGTTCATGTCCGCTTGAACAGTGTCAACATCAATGTTTCCTTCTGGAGTGACCGGTATATCATCAGATATGTTCTTTCTTGACCTACAGAATTTGGCAATGTGACCTGGTTTGTTGCAGTGATAGCAGACCAATCCAGGTGCTCTCCAAGGTCCATTGTTCATGTTTCCATTCTTCCTTCTGCATGTTGTAGCAGTGTGACCATGACCATGATAGATCATACAATTTTCTCTCCATCTGGTTGCCGCTTGATAACCACCGCTTCTTAGCTGATGATTGAAGGCATTAAACCGGTTGTGATTCTGGTTCACAAAAGGTTCAAGACCAACTCCTTGGGTCCTCTGAGGATATCTTCCAGTGTTATTCATAATAGACCTTCATTCAGATGCTCTATGCCCATACTTGTTGCATGCATAACAGTTACCATCAAATCTATAGGATCTAGGCTTATCATTTAGGAAATAAGGAAAATTGTTGTAAGCCTTACTCCTACACACATTTGCAGTGTGTCCTTCTTTAAGACAGATGAAACAAACAGGTTTAAACTTTTGCTTACCTTTATCCTTTGATGTCGGTTGTTTCTTTGATGTTCCAGCATTTGTACCAGAGGTCTCACCTTCCTCATGACCGGAATAACCAAGTCCATTGGTATTCTTGACCAGTTTGGCAGATTAAAGCTTTTGCTCTAGCTTGACAGTACTCTTGTTGAACTTAGCAAGTATTTCCTTTGACTCGAAGAGTTCTTTGGAAATAGCAGCAATTGTTTCCAATAGGTTCTCATTCTCAGAGATGGCAGTGTTCAGTTCTCCTTGCATGTCTTCCTTTTCCACTTTGCTTGCATGGAGTTGAGCATTTAGGGCACTCATCTCTTGTTTCAGCTTGGAGATCTCATGATCTCTTTCTTTCACCAAATATTCAGCTTTCCTTCGGTTCTCAAGCTCTTGACACATCCGGATAGTCAATCCTTCCAATTCCTTTCTCAGGTTGGAGTTTGATTCATTCAACTTATTTACTTCAGCAATTAGGGCTTCCATGTCTGCTTCATCTGAAGAACTATTTTCAGATAGCTCCATCAACTTTTCTGCATGTTCTCTCCTTTTTGCTTAAGATGCCTTGTATTTGACCATAAGATCATCATAGGCTTGCTCAAACTGAGTGAGCCGGTGGGTAAGTTCCCTCAATGTGTATTCCCCCATATCTCTTTCCAAGTGGTTAAACTTATAGAAAGGTAGGCTCTGATACCAATTGATGAATACTAAGAGGGGGGGGTGAATTAGTATGCCAAAAATCTTTGCACTTAAACACTTTGCAAGACTGACAGTAAACCGGTAAAACAATTTAGCAGACAAACCGGTTAACAAATATGCAAACCAAATAGCTAATAATGCATTCACCCACAGAAGCACAAACACCATAACACAAGAGATTTTGACGTGGAAACCCAAATGGGAAAAACCACGGTGAGATGGAACTCACAAGTAACTATCTGCAGAATAGGAACCAGATCGGTTAAGGTCAGACTGGTTAAGGTCAGACCGGTTAAGGTCTTGCAATGTTCTTTACCAGAACAGATCCTGTTAGGAATCTCAATCTTTGTTAGGAGATAAGTCCGATTAAAGACTACCTTGCTAGAGGATTTTAGATCCACAGATGTGAGCCACCTTGTTAGAGGATTTACAAAAGGCTTTTGGGCCTACTCGGTTAAGGGCTACAGACTTGTCAAAGATGTGAGTAATCAACAAGTGTTTGATCTAGCTAATAGCACAGACTGCTCGGTTAGATCCTTGATAGCTCGTTCTTAATGCACTCCTGCATTACTTCAGTCTTCTACACATTCATATTCTCTCCAACTCCTCAACCACCTTAAACCCTAGCCGCAATAACAACTATCACAACAACAACAACATCAACAACCTAAAACCCTAGACATGATGTCCTTATAAAGGAATTGATTTCATGTCGGTCCAATAGGATTACATTACAATTTCCTAGGTTCAATGAACCTGGACATACTTGGTACCACGACACAAAAAGCACCGTTAATGTGTCGGCACCGTCAAACAATCGGTGGATGGTAACTCATCACAAAATGTCGGTTGGTAACTCATCACAGAGTATTACCGATTCATACAAAATGTTGGTTGTCGGTTTGACAAAAATGAAGACTAGTAAAAATGTGTTATGCCGCTTTAATCCCTCGAACCGCTTGAAGTCAACATGTCGCTTCAGACTGAGAAACACATTCTGCAAAACATCAATAGTCTAAAGACTATAATACAACATACCAGTTGGAACAAATACCAGTTGTTCTCTAACTCATACATATAAAGAGGATCTCAATGCAAGTGTGTGTCCATCAATGACAATCACAACATAAACATCAAAAATGCCAACACCAAGATGTGATAGATTTGTGAGGTAGAATTTTTGGATTTTAAGCAAGATCTATTATGATGGAGGTGTTAGATATTGAGGGATTATGTGGAATTTTGGAATGTAAGATTTTTTGTTTTCCAAACTTAGGATGGTGAACAATGGAGTTTAGAGTTGTATTGTGATTTCGTTGCCCCTTATATGAGCAAGGTACCACTAACATTGTTAAATTTATTTTTCAATGAATAGTCGAGACCTTGACATCTAGGATTTGCACAAAACTTTATTGGCTCTAAAATTCCTTGTTCATGTAGGCCTAATCCTTTTCCTTGATATATGATTTGATGGATTCTATTTTCAACGGGTTGATTATTGTTTTGGAAGAAAGATTCTAACCCATTGTCGTGTAGTTGGAAACCATCAATGCTTGGTATATTCTTTTCAGCAAGAAACTCTTATTTGAAAAAATTAGATGATTTTAGTTGATAGAATATTGGATGTTTATCCTTATTCATGCTTCTTGTTGCTTCATCATTTGGAATTTCGATGCAATTTGTAGTGGTATGTTTACATCCATTCATTAATTTGATTATCTATGTGTCCAAGGGAGGCAAGTGTCTCATCTTGAGAAATCAAGGTTATTGGAGTATTGATGTTATCAACTTCAATTTTGTGATCATGGATGTGATATAGATGGATGAGGGTATCTTGGATTTCTTGATCATATGTAGGATCATGTTCAAGGATTGGATGCACTTGGATGTCATAATCACATTAGACTATCATGGATTTCTTAATCATAGATAGGACCTTAATTGAAGATTGGATTAATAAAAATATCATGATGATCTATGGCGGATTCTTGGATGGACTCAAGATTTTGGAATGGCAATAATGGATTTTAGAGAGGTCTTGAGTAGGCTTAATCAATTATGAAGTGCATGATGGTGTTTGGTCTAAGGTCTCTTGATCAAGGACAACATCTTGATTTAGGATATGGTATATTTGGGTATGCTTTTCATCAAGTTTTTGACACATGCATATTTTATTGGATGATGTGAGTGTATTGGCATTTTTTGTTACTAGTGATTAGTATGTGAAGGGACTCTTTAAGTTGTGGAATTAGATCGGATAAGGAACTTTTATGTTCATGGATGTTGCATCTAATGGATTTGATGTATGTGAGAGGTTTGAAATTGAGGATGGCATACTTAACGAGATGTTTGGATGGGATAAGATTAATAATGTGGTGAGATGGCATAACCTTGCTTGTGTGTTGGAGCTTCAGATCTTTCACTACTAGTCCTGGAGAATACCCCTAAAGGTGTATTTATTGGATAGGTTTTTGAATTAGGACAAACTGAATTGCAAAGTTATGGATGAAGGATTCGAATAGGATATGGAGGCTACAAAGCTTTCTTGGTTTGATGGTGGGGATCGGGATTTGTGATGTGGATATGAGATAGGGATTAGGGATATGGTTTGGATTTGGAGGAAATGTTGGATAAAATATGGGTTTCCCTTATCAAAAGTGGGAGAAGGAGAACCAATGGATATATGTTAGGAATTAGTGGTGTAGATTGTGCTAGCTAGTTCTTGATATTGAGGTTTTTGATGGATGTGTGATTGAAGCTTATGACATTCTTTCTTAAGGCCATCACATCTAAGGATTGAAGGTATTCTTCTTTATCCATAATACTCTCATAGTTGTCATTAGACTCTGGTTGATCCACAAGACTAGCATCATCATCATCAAAAAAAGGGGTTTTTTATTGAACTGGGAAATTTATCAAACTAAGATGGAAGCAAGATTACATATTTGGATTAGGATATGCAATGGGGTAATTTTGAATATGGATGCAAGATTTGGTTGGATAAGTTGGTAAATATTTGGATTTGGATGCAAAGAATCATTAATCCTGGTGTTTATGGAGTGGATTTGTTAGGTGCGGTGGATAATGGTTGGTTTCTAAACCTTAATGAGAGATAAAGATAAACAAATAAGTATTTTTTGGTTTTTGGTGTTTGGATTTTTTTTGTTTATAAATTTTAAAGTCTTAAAATAAAAAAATAGATTAAAAAAACTATGGCTCAAAGGGATAGAGTATCGTTTTGGCTTAATGTGGAGATTCTAATCTAACAATGACAAACATGAAAAACACATGAACAATCCTAAAATTATTTAGGTGGGAGTTTCAATCCTTGTGGTCTCACAAATATGTTGTCTATCAAGTGGTGGATACTAAGGAAATGAAAGTTCATGTACCACCTACGCACACCTTACCTTGAAAGTCAAAGCCCTACACAAAGTAAGCTCCATCTAGCCAATCTAAAAGCACATTATGAGTAACTTCTTCAGCCTAATCGATATCCAATGATTGAAAGTTGAAAGTCTTAGACTAGGAAAATATTTGGTATATTGCAAGGGAATGCGAGGTTTAATCCATGAAAATGGAATTGCTATAATGTCAAATAATAGAAAGACAATGGTAATTGACCCTTCTCCTTCACTTCCCCAAAATATTAAGTTCTTAGAGGCTTAGCTCAAATAACAAAATTACAACTTCCAAGAGGTGTGCTTTCAATTCACCTTCTATTGTTTATACACTGGTAGAACATTAGAGTTGAAGTTGTCCCCTTGATGATGAAAACCAAGCCTTCTAATAAGAGACTTGGTAAAAAGTGGTATTTCTTTTTTTCAAGACCAAACAAGTGTTGAGAGAAAAGCATACACACTCACTCCTTCATAATTAAGAGATTGGTTTATCGATTAACCCAATTGAAATGTGAAGGTATGTTTTAATCATACAAATATGTGCTTTGGAGAAAATACAAAACGTACATAGTAAATAAAAACAAAAGTCTTCTTGAGGTCATCTTATAAAGCCACTAAGTCTTATAGCTTTTGTTCTTTGGCTCACAAGAATAATGATTTTCAAATTTCAATCTTTGGCCAAGGAAGAATGTTGCACTTAAAGGATTAGTCAAAACATGAAACAAAATATTTCAAAATAAAAAAATAGACTACACCATTAGATTATTCAAAAACAAATTGTTTTTTTATAAATCATGAAATTTTAATTTCATATGCAAAAGTTATGCTCAAAATAAAACACGTCTTTTGAACGAAAATATCTTCTTGCAAGTTCACAATGTAGAAAAGTAACAGTGTCTACCATGTTGGTCTCAAAACTAGCTTTCATATACCAATTTCATTTCAAACCACAATAGCGAGATTAATATAATGACTAGCTTGTTAGTGGATGTGGATGCAGCTA
Source organism: Cryptomeria japonica (assembly GCF_030272615.1). Taxonomy (NCBI): domain Eukaryota; kingdom Viridiplantae; phylum Streptophyta; class Pinopsida; order Cupressales; family Cupressaceae; genus Cryptomeria; species Cryptomeria japonica. The sequence goes on along the minus strand of NC_081414.1, from coordinate 560,519,141 downwards.
AACTACATATCAATATGGACTTAAATAATGGATTTTGACATAATAGACTTGCATAAAAACTTGATTGTTGTAAATGATGAAGGAAAAATGGTACTTGTAAACTTTTTTTGAAAATCAAATGGATGGATGAGGATAAGATTATACTTGAGTTAAGTAGATAGATTGTGGAGTCAACTCAATTGAAAATGAAAATTTGTCATTTTAAACTCTAATAAAGAAATGTTTGATGTATTAAATAGATAAATGAGAAGAAACTTCTAATTCGAAGACAATGTTTTTGATTAAGTAAAAACAGGTTTTTAAGGGACCCGAAACCTTGTACAAAATAGGTTTTAAAAGGGGTTCCTGCAACCCACAACATGAGATATTCAATCAAGTTCACAAAATGAAACAGATCCAAGACAAGACGAAACAAAATAAAGAAAGGGTATAGACCCCAAAGAGAAAAGTTGCTTGAAAAAAAAAACCAAACCATGAACCAACTACAGGCAGACCATAACAAACAAAGGGCAATAGAGAGAAAAAAGCAAAGAAAGTTCCAGCTACCCACGGGGCTAAAGACAACCCCCCTAACTTAGGATTTCCCTATGGAACCCTTCTTGTGGGATCAAAGGGTCATGTCAAAAGAGGGCGAGGACCGCTTAGAATGTTTGTCTTTAACCTTAATCCAACCGTCTTCAACTTTAGCACCCTCATCTTGCCACTCCAACGAATCTAGCGCTAGAAACCCAGCAACCATGGAGTGATCAGCATACGACGCAGCTCCAGTAGGGCTCGAGCAAAGGGACCGCACCAACAATCTCCCCAAAGACAGGGACAGCCCTAGCAGACCAATCAAATCCAGTAACCAAAGAGCCAGCAACATCGCCTTCATTCCTAACAGCAACAGGAGGGACAACCTCAACAGAAGAAACACCGGCCTGCAACCCACAACCCCTAGCAGCCACCTCAAGCCGCGAGGAAACAGAGCCACCCACCATGGGGGAAGCCACCCCATCTGTCAATAGTTTTGGTGAAAAATAGACAATGTTAACTAGTGAGAAAATAATTTAAAAATGGAGTTAATAGGTGAGGTGAAAAATAGACATTTTATTTATTTTCAAAAATGGATAATTAGCTCTCATAATTAAAAATAAAATATTATTTAATTAATAGGTAAAGTAAGGTTAGTGATAATAAATAATGTGATAAATGATATTTATTCATTAATGATAAATGATGTGATTGATGGTAATAAATTATTTAATTAATTAATGATCTAATGCGTGGCACTTAACGGCATCATGACTATTAAAATTTGAAATTGAGGAGAATAATTTGTGTCTACAACACCAACAAAGAGTATAGAGAGTCTACAACACCAACAAAGAGTATAGAGAGCCTTCTACTCACATTGGACATGAGGACCAAGCAAAATGAGCATATCTACTTAGCATGTTGAGTCCAAGATTCGACTGAATGCAATATTTTTCCTAATCAACCCTCCTTTCAATGCTAGATAGGACCCATGTGGGATCATATCAACCAAGATGGAAACCCTACCATTTTGCTTACAATCTACAAAAGTAGGACAAATCCACACAAACTCTACTACTCTAATTTCAAAATCTTTGTGAAAACCTGCAAATGTTAGTTATAGATGAGAATGGCCTTATTATTATAACTAGTATTACATACAATTAGTCAATGTCATGTACTATCATTGTGTGTTCTCTTTCAAGTCAATATGTGAATCTCAATGGATGATAACGGAAGCATTTTACGTTTTTTTTGTAATATTATTTATGATTAGATCTATGCAAAAATATTGTAATATTAATATAAATATATATATCTTCAATACTTATTTTTCAATGGATGAATTGATTTGTATCTATCAAATCTAATACAATCCTAATAATTAAATATGTAGGCTTGCAATGAAACATTGTGCAGCATCTTAGGTAATAAGATTAAACATATTGAAATTGCTTTGTGATAGAAGCATTAAGAAAAGAGAACGTATGGAACTAAGCTAAGGACTAGTGACAACAATCTAATATATGTGTGCTTGCATTAATCCCTAACAAGTGTTTAAAGGTGCTTGGACTAATTTCACATTGGTTTAAAATTCTAAATAAAATAATTATCAAAGTCTTTAATACTTTGCATGGATATATGATTTAGTTGTACTAGTCTTAATACCACAATGGTTAAACAAAATAAGTGTGATTATAAGGCAATATGTGATACAAATGCTTTGACAACTGAAAAAGAGACTAGAGGATGAAAAGCCCAACAATAAAACATTCACCTTCTTTCCTATGGCTAAAAACTATTAAAGGTATTTGTGCAGTAATTCAACCCCTTGACAATGTAGTGTGCTAATTGGGACCCCTTGACATTGTAAGTGGCAAATGTAGGGATACTTGTGTGCTAAAAGGATCTCATGTGTTGTTATCACCAACAAACAAATTATTAGAGGTTCTTATATGCTAACCGGGTCACCTTACATTATTATCTCCTTACTAATAGATGCTCGAAAATGCTTCTATGTTAAATAAATCCCCTTCACAACCAAAAAAATTTTTAAAAAAATTTTAAAGATCTCATACTAACAAATGCTTACAAATATTTGTGTCAAATGCATGCACTTGCATAGTAACTATTATCATGCTAGATGAAAAAATTAATGTCATTATTATACATGACTACATATTGCAATGCAAGCTAATGAGCCAATTGTTTATATTAAGGTGGGCACCAACTGCTGAGTGTAATATGCAGCCTTATTTGTGCTTTGATTTTTGATTTTTTTGTTTATGAATGTGTTTGCAATAGTTTTGTGATACCAAATAAAGTGCGGAAAATAAAGTAGGTTGCAGCAATTAAATGACTCATCAATAGAACAAAATTCAAAAATATATGAAGCTGATAATTCCAAAACTTATTTCTTATTTGATATTACAAAATTTCTCAAATATAAGAGCAAATCAAATCATTAAATAGCATCACATGTCTATTTCAAATATACCCAAAAAATGTAGCATTGAGATAGCATGAGTTGTTCATAAAATTTGCACTTTAGCACTCCAAAACTGGACACCACTCTTCAAAGACTTATCTAAAACTCTTATGGATGATAAAATAGGTTATTGCAGGTCCAAACACCTCCACAATAGCAACTTAACACCTTCCAAACTCTAGTCGCTCAACAAGCAAGATGTAAGAGTGTATGACCAACAAAAAGGGACTAGCAAACACACAACCACCTCAACAAATCTCCTTGTTCAGCCATAATGAATATTATCCAACACTCTAAAGCCCTGAGAAATGAAGAAGAAGAAACCAGAACTCCATTAAAGTTTAGTTGTGATCTGTGTATGAAATCAGCAAGTTATTCTCCAAATTATGTCTCTCAATAACGTGGAGAATGTTGTCTACAAAGTTTTTCGTCCTCACAAACCAAAGAAAACAATCTTCCTGAAAGAAATAACTATATCCAATATCAATATCAAAACATGTTTTCAAATGAGAACCCCAATCCTCCGAGCTATTTTAGGAAGAAAAAAAATGGCTGCTTTTTCAAAAAAAAAGTACTTTTTTGCTATTTTTGGAAGAGCATTTTTGTTTTTTCACAATTTCTTTGAAAAAGTACTTTCTTGCTTTTTCACTGGTTTTTCATAATTGTGTTTTTTTTCTTTTTCACTATCTTTTCATAAATGTGTTTTTTACTTTTATTTAATAAAAGTCACTTTTTTTTTAAACTCCCAATTTAGCATTAAATAATAAAGGTACAATCATTAAAATAAATAATTTAAAATAACAATAAAATTAAATCTTTAATTTGACTTTATTAATTAATAACTTATCATTATTTTATCTAAAACCACCAATTTATATAAAATGTTGAGATAGTCATCAAAACTAAACCCACGAACAATACTAAAAATAGTAACCTAATAGCTGACCCAATTGAGGTTGGCTTACTAAAAATAGGAAGTAATGGAAGACTAACCCAACATCACTCCAAAAGAGGGCATTCCACTCACAATTCCGATGGGAGCTCAACTAACCATCCATACTATCAAACTGTTGGATAAATTGTCTCCAAGGTTTCTTAACCCAAACTCAATAGCCTATGGGAACCAAGCGAATAGGCTAAACATCCACCAACTAAACTGATTAAAAGGGAACATTGCATTCGCCTTGAGATTGGGTTGGTTTTATGTGAAATATATGATCTCTCTATTTTGTCTATTGTAAATATTTTTTGGACACTAAAGAAATTAAAGCGAGTGTTTTGTTATAATTCCTTTTGCAACTCAATTAGCATTTATACCTATTAAACTCAAGGAATTGTTTTTGGATACTAGAGAAATTGAAGCAAGTGCTTTCTTATAATTCCTTTTGCAACTCAATTAGCATTTATACCTATTAAACTCAAGGAATTGAGTTGTATATTTTTCTTCTTGTGTTGATGGTTATTGAAGTAGAGTGGTCCCTAGGGGGTAGGTCATTAGTCATGGTGAAGTGTTTGTTAGTGTGTAACCTCAATTCAATTTCTTTGAGGGTTGGCAATCCACCTAGTACCATATTTTCAACAAGAGAGAGAGACGTCTCTCCATATTCAATCTCATGTTTACTAATAGACGATGGAGAAGTTACCAATTCTATTAAGCAAGCAAAAAAATGGCTATTGAAATATAGCTGCAAATAAAGCTTTGATAGTTGATATAAATATTATGGATCCCTAAAGAAAAACTTGACTAGTATTATTTGAATTCTTTGGATATTATTTAGTCAAGGTTAGGGTAGGCATTAACCATTCCCTTTGTTGTCTCCCTTATTGTAAGGAATCACTTTGGTGGAAAAGATTCTTCCAATATGGTTCCAAGAGATCTCCTTGATGCATATAACCATATGAATCCTTGTGAGCAATAGCCTATTGAAAGATAAAACATGTGATGTTTCCATGAGGGGATTTTGGCATATGGGCATCCTCACCATTTTTTACAAGAATATCCTTTTTTTCTTTTGATGTTGATTGCTTACAGAAACGCATTGCCTTTTTTCCTGGTCATCTCTTCTATTTTTGCCATCTCAGGGACATACCTTTCAACTCTGAGTTATTAGCTATTCCATTTGTTTGCACAAAATAATTTCATGAACAAAATTATCACAATTCATGTAAAATAGCTCCCAAAAACAAATATAACAAGTCTATAAGTCTTTGCAATACTATTTATAAGATATCTCTAAGGTCTTAATGAACAAAATCAAACCGCTTCTTCCCAAGTTTATCAGCCCTTCTCAAAAAGGCTGTCCCAGGTCGTCAAATCTTGGATGCGGCCATTGCTACTCACGAAATTATTCATTCCATAAACTAGAGAAGATCCCCAGGTATGGCCTTTAAACTGGACATCTCAAAACCCTGTGATAAAGTCAACTAGTGTTTCTTGTTTTAAACTCTCTCAAAATGTGGCTTTAATCCAAAAATTGTTGATATGATCCGGGAGTGTGTGTCTACGGTTCAGTTCTTTGTCTTGGTGAATGGGGTTCCTAGGGGTTACTTCAAAGCTGAAAAAGGTATCAGACAAGGAGACCCCCTGTCCCCCTATCTTTTTATTATGATTGCGGAGGTTTTGGGCAGAAATTTCTCGAATATGGTGGTCAATGGGAGAATACAAGGAATCAAAGTTGCTTCTACTATCCCCCCTTCTGTGATCCAGCAATTTGTGAATGACACCTTCCTATTTGGTAAATCCTCTGTGATAGAAACTAAACACTGGAAGAACCTGCTTTCTGAATATGCCTCTGCTTCAGGTCAATGTATCAACTACAATAAAAGTAATCTTTACTTTTTCAACACCCCTATTGACTTGCAGACTAAAATTCTTAATATTCTTGGGTGTCATTCTGCCAATTTACCTGGGTCTCCCTCTTACTGTCAAAGAGGTGACTCCGGCATTCTGGAATACTATCATTGAAAGAATACAGAAGAAACTCGTGGGTTGGAAGGGTAAATTCCTTAGTAGTGTGGGGAAGCTCCAGCTTCTTGCTACTTCCCTCTAGGATATCCCTGTTTATTTCCTTTCCCTATTCAAAATTTTGGGCTCTATAGGGGAAAAGTTTGAGAAGATTCAAAGAACCTTCCTCTAGACTGGTATGGAAGAAAAGAAACGCCTCTCACTGGTTAATTGGGATATTGTTTGCTTGCCTAAGACTATGGGTGATCTAGGTATCAGAAAGATAAATATCTTAAACAAGGCCTTAATTGCCAAAGTGGGCTGGAACTTGGCTAAAGGGGAGGCAAATTGGTGTAACATTATTAGGGCTAAGTACTTGGAAAGGGAACAATTTTGTTTCAACTTGGGTTCAATTGGCTTACCTTCTGGGTCTAAATTATGGAACATACTCAAGCTTAGACCTATTATCAGAGAGGGACTGAAATGGTGGATTGGAAATGGAAGAAAGATCAGATTTTGGGAGGATATGTGGCTAGAAAATAAACCTTTGGCTGAAACCCACTTCTACCAATTAATGTACATCCTAAAGGACCAATTTGGTGATTATATTGCTGACTACATTGTGCTGAGAAGAGGAAAGTGGAAAAACATCTCTCTGATCTTCATTGATTGGCCTAACCTCTTGCCTAAAGCTCTGGAACTCCAGGCCCTCATGCACATGTGGCAGATACCTCTGTCTTTCCATGAGGATAAATTCATCTGGAAGGGGACTCAGTTTGGGGATTTCTCGGTCAGGTCTGCTTACAGAAAACTTTTGAGATTCAATGGGGATATGGAATGCTGGAAAAAGATTTGGAACCCGCAACTTATACCAAAGATTATTTTTTTCTAGTGGACTCTCATGCATGTAAAAGCGTTGACTCAGGATAACTTAAGGAGAAGAGGCTTCCAATTACCTAACAGGTGTATCCTCTGTAAATCTGAGGAAGAATCTATCAACCATCTTTTTATCCACTACCCCTTTGTTAGACACTTGTGGACCATTATCTTTGAAAAATGTGGCCTCCAATGGGTTTTCCATGGTGACATACACCAGTTTGTGAATGAATGGTCATCACCTTCTCACCACCCCCTGGTCATACAACTATGGAAGCAGATCCCTCCTCATATATGTTGGAGTGTTTGGAAAGAAAGAAATAACAGAATCTTCAGAGATGCTGAAAACTCCACAAACAATGTTTTTAATAGTTGCTTCAAGATGATCATGGACAATATCTCGGTGGCTAGATGGAAAACCCCCTCCAACCCCCCTAACCCAGCTGACTGGAGGATTGTTGAACATTGGAAACTCCCCCCAGAGTTTAAGTTGTTCAACAACACTAAAAAGATCAATAGAAAAATGACCAAATGGAAAGCCCCAAGTCCCTCATGGCACAAATTAAACTTTGATGGGGCAGCCCACAATAATTGGCAAGTCGGAAGTGGTGTTATAAGAGATCATTAGGGTGGTCTTATCGCCGCCTTCGTTGGAAGCTTGAGGAACCATACTGTCAACCAAACCGAGGGAATGGCCCTTTTATGGGGAATGAAGTTCGTCATTGCTATAGGTATCAGACAACTTGAAATTGAAGGTGATTCAAAATAATTGTGGAGGCTATCAGTGGAAGATGTGCGGCGGGTTGGAAAGTGGAAGCGATGTTGAGGGATGTCGGAATACTCTTAGCTAACCTTGATAGTTTCACTATCCGCCATATTTACACAGAAGGGAATGCAACTATAGAAGGGAAGGCTTAGGGAGAGAGAGATTAAGTGCTAAAAATGTTTTCTCCCCCTCTGCTTTACCTCTTAATCTTTTGTAATCTAATGAGGATTATAAATTATCAAATTTTGAATTTGAAGTCGGAGCCCGCCAATTGCAGGGTGGATATGCCACGTGGCAGCATATGGCCTAGTCATCATTCCCAAAATAAATCAAGGGGGTTGGATAATGATTTTATCGAGAAAGGCAGTATTTTTTTAATCATCCGAATGATTGACATTGGCGATGACGAAGGCAACAACCTGTCTCGTCTAAGCAACATCGGGCGGATTGATGATTCACACGAGTGGAATAGATCTCGAGCTTGGGAGATTTGTTTAAACACAACTTGCAACAATCACGACGATTATTGCACTGCCTTATTTCGGAATTTGTTGGGTCTATTTCTGGACTCTTCCTTAGCTCTTGAGCGGCTCTGTATTTCCATTTCCCTGCATCCCATTACTACCATTAAGCTGGAAGAAGTGGATATGGGGGGGTGACAAACTGAGACTTGAACTGGATAAAACGGATGATTTCAAAGCCAGGCCAACGGTTTGGTTTGTGTGCATGGAAGGAGGGAAAGATAAGTTCATGGAGAGTATGAAAGGCAATGACGAGAGACTGTCTAAAGAGTTTGTGGCTTCCTGGGCGAATAGAAGGGTCACTATGGGTGGCATTTCGTTTGAAGTGAATGAGGAGATTATAGCTCAGGCGACGAACCTTTCCATGGAGGACCGAAAATGGAAAAAGCAAAGCCGTATCTCAGACACCACTAGTCTGAATCAATTCTTTCGCGATGGTGAGAACCCTGTGAAGCAAGCTGGTGGGTTCAATCATGAGGAGCTTCCACCGTCGTGGGACGAGATGTGCTACATCATTATGAAATATTTTACCCTCGAAGGGCGGTATGGAGTTTTCTATTACTACCACCTCCCTTTTCTCAATCATCTTAGGAATAGGGATCTTATTTCTATTCCGTTTTTTCTACTGCATTCTATGGTTGCTAATGTGAAAGATGTTGCTGAAGCAAAGAAGAAAATCAAGGATTATACTATTCTCCATCAAAGCCTTATCCTTCGCCTATACAATTTCCACCTAGCACTTTGCCCTCCCTACACGATTACTGTCCAAAATGTGCTTGAAAGCCAGTCCCCGCCCATGGCCACTGCTAATCCTGAAAAAAACCCTACTCTTTTGCTCGAACCTAGCTCCTCCAACAAGAAATGCAAAAAACTTGCCTACCACTCGAAGGACTCAAAACCCTTTGAGCCCAAAAAGGTGAAAATTTAGCAAATTGACTCTGATGTGGAGATCATTGATGAAGCTAACACTCCCCGTTGCTCTATGAGACGCATCCAAACCCCCTGAAAAAGATAAACCCTTAAAGGACCCCACCTCATCCCATGACACGGGTGATTCTGAGAATGCGGGTGACGATACCAACCCCTCTGGCAAAGTGGCCCCGTCCCACTCCACCCAGGTCTCTGAAAGCCTTAACAAATCTGTGAACCCGGCTGTTGACCCCAAGTCCTGTGCCAATTCTTCGTCCCCACCCTTAGGATCGAGAAAATGGTTATTGGGGAGGAAGCTAGCAGTATCAAGGAAGAAGCGAACGGCAAGCTACTAGAATTGGAAAAGAAAGTGGACGCCCTGAATGAGAAAATGCAAGAAATTGTCAGCAGAGCGGATTTCATTGAAAAAAGGCTTCATGAGGTCACCAAGTTCACGCTGAAAGTCATGCACAATTATGCGACCACCCTTTGTCTTTTGCAGAAGAACACTCAAAAAGGAAAACGAAAAGAGGAAGAGGACTACAAAGACCTCTTTACATTTCTCACCAAAGAATGGGCTAGGAGACTCCTACCCAAGATCAATCATGGCAAAAAGAAATAAAGATGTTTGCTACTTGGTGGTTTTTTGAGTTTTTGGATGGCCTCGATGGGCTTAGCGTTTTTAGTTATGATTATAATCTTTGTTGGTTAATCTCGGACTTGGTTATCTTTAACCCTGTGTGGCATATATTACTATTTACTAAAGACTCTGTTAAACTCTGTTAATACGGTTAGTATGTTTAAGGTTTTTGATAGAGGAAAGTTTTTGGAGGCTATGACTTTGCTGTTTTTCTGCTAACAGTTGTTCTTCTACTGTTAATGTGACTGTATTTGGGTCAGCCCCCTAGTTTTAGCTGCTTTTAATATCAAAAACAAGCCAGAGCTTCAGCAGAAGGTATAGAATGCATAATAAGAATCATTACCATCATTAACATATATCACCTAAAATTCCAACAAGATGGTGTATCATGTTTAAATTTTATTGACTTGTGTGCCTATAATCACACATTACTTAAAGCATGCTATAGAGAACCCTAAAATTTGGTCATAGAATAGTTTAAGTGCATAATAAACCTGTATCATCATCAATAATAAGATCCCCATTTCTAAATCATCTATGATGATTGAAAAAAACTTCTTCACAGTCCTTGGAATAGTTGAATTTTATATTACATCTAGAATATAGGTTAGTAATAATTAACGTTAGTTGAGAAATAAAAGTTAAGCTCACAAATTATTAAGTTCGGAGTTTTTTCCCAAAGGCAATTGAATAGAGTGGTTGATGCAAAGGAAAAATTAAACAACTTTATAAGCCAATACATATGAACAATGTAAAAACCCCAATCAAATAAATATATTATATAGTATTTTATATCTGCAACAATGGCCTGATAATGGTGTAATAAAATATGTTTTTCTCTATCAATTTCAATTTGGTATCAAAGCCTTAATGACACCAGGCCTGTATAAAACCAATGGAGATGAAAAGTTTGCTGGCAAATAAGGATGTAGTGGCATTGAAAATTGTTGTATGCTGAGAAGTTTGTGATCTTGGAATTTGAAACTTATACCCTGGTATAAAAAACCTATATGGTGTGCTGGAATTTATTGAGAAATGAACAATATTTCTAGTGCTAGGCATGAAAAATGGAATAAATGTTGCTGGGAGATGAAATCTTTTTAAAGGCATTGAACTTGCTGATAGGCATTTATTCTTATTGCTTAGCATTGAAATATATGTTTAAATCTACCTGGTGTGATAAAAGGTGTGGAAGTCTTTTTTTTCGCTTAAGGTGTTGAAATAGTTGGTGATTGTTCTATTTATGCTCACAATGGCTTTTGCCACTTCAATTATTGAGTTTTCTACACTTTCTACAGAGGCATTAACATCGGCTGGTAAAAAATGTGAAAACAGTTAATTAGTTGCTGGTATAAGGCATTGGAACAGGTGACACATCATAATGGAGTTTTCAGAATTTGTCATGTCTAATAAGTTAAACTATGTCCAGCCAGAGCATATATGCTTCAGAAAGGCATTCACATTTGAGGATTGGTGTGAAAAAAAGAGAAGAATGTAGTTTCAATGGTGCAAGCATCCCATGAGTGCACAACAGAAGCTTGGAAGCGCTTCAATGGAGATAAAGCGCTTCAATGGAGATAGAGACATAGGCACAGACTCTGTAAGATCCTAAAAAATGCAATAGTGAAGGTGCATCACTTTTATCATGATGTTTTATATTTCTTGATGATTTAGGGATTGTTTGTTTTACTCCACCTCTCAAAGTCACAGTAAAACTGAGACAAAATTTGTTATTCGGAATGTTCAAAGAGATTGTTGGCTGCATTGGTAAAAGCATTTACTTGGAACTTATAGATATAAGATGCAAGCTCCTTAGATCATCTTTTATGCACCATAAAAAATACATGTCCATCCATTTGGGAGGTATAAGGTTTATAGTTTTGCCATTCTAAAAAATTATTGTAATTAGAGATATAAAGTGATTAGCATATGGATGTCTTATCAGTCGAAACTGACACCTGTTATTTTTGGCATTTAACAATGGCAACATAGTGCTTGTACTTTTGAGGTCATCCTCGCCACACTTGCAGAGCCTCCAAGACTCAACATGATTGCACTATCGGAGTGTCTATTGCAACACTGAGTGGATAAAATGTAACAGAGGCCACAGAGGAGTCTGGAAGACAAAGAAGGTTGGAGGATTTCCACATCTTGAGCTAGCTTCTTGCTCTGAGACGGTAGATTGTTTGTGAAGCACCATCACATTTGTGTCCCTTCATGGAGTAAGGGAGGGCTTGGCAGCTTCATTTGTTGTATCTATAAATATTTGAGTATGTCTCAATCCAAAGACTTGGTGATTTATATTTATGGATAGTTGAGTATGTCAGATTTCATAGACCTGGAGGTGTATACCTGTGGATAGTTGGGCATGTCTTGATCCATAAAAGAAATGTTGTTCTGGATAAACGAGTATACCTTGATTCACAAGAGGAGTGGTGTACTTGTGAATGGTCAAGTATATCTCAATTCACAAGCATTGTTAGACAGTCAGGACATCAGCTAATATGACCAGTTTGGTGTGTTCTGAGTGAGTGAGGGGACTTGGTAGGGGCACTTAACAAATTTCCAGATGAGCTGCTGAGTTCAGTCCATGTAGTGTTCTGTCCTTTGTTCAGATTGATGTAATTAGGGGGTTAAGGGGGGAGGTTGGATTCTATATAACATCTAGAATAGAGGTTAGTATGAAACAATTGTAAGATTAATTGAGTAAAGTTGGTAAAAATTAATGTTAGTTTCGCAATCAAAGCTAAATGTTAGCAAATAATTAAGTTCGGGGTTATTTCCTCTCGGCAGTTGAATAGAGTGATTGCTGCACAGAAAAAATCAAATGGCTTTATAAGCCAATACATGTGAACAATGTAATAATCCAAATGAAATAAAAATATTATATAGCATTTTATGTCTGCATTGTGCAACAGTAATCTGATAATGGTGTAATAATCTATGTTTTTCTCTTTCAATTTCAATTAGAATGAGTACTGGAATGTAAGTTCTGTTCAATTCCTACAAGCAATGTAAAATTTAATACGTTCAAACTCTAAACAACAAAAGCCATAATTTTCAAATTTCACCCAAACAAAGGAACAGTTTGTAACTTGAATTCATATGACAAAATTCTGCTTATAAATGTAATATATGCAATAAATAATAAATCGTTGACTGCATGTATTTGAAACTTATATACATGTAAGATCATTATAGCTAAACCAACCTCAATACAAAAGATATCCAACAAAATTACCTTGTGTAAGTGCACTGATGCTCAAAATTTACATAGTTAAAAAGTATAAAGTGGTGCCAGTTGCAATATTAAAAAAAGGGGAAAGCCTTAATCTTAGGTGGCTTGTGACAATCAGAGCGAGCCCATCCAACCTTACTATAGCCATTGTCATAGACGACCATGTACCCCTGCAAAGATATGTCTGCAAAGCAAATATTGCAAATTCAGAAACTTGAGATAAAGCGTAACTGTTCTGCCACCCTATGTGTTGAAAAATAAGGTAGTTTCAAATGTTGTACAAGTATCCAGAGAAACAAACATTACAGACTGCAAGTATCTACCCTCATGTTTACCAGCATCTCTTGTATGTGCGGTCAAAACAAGTACTACAACAGAAAGCATGCAAGTTCCAAGCATCCTAAATGAGCGTCTCACCACACAAGAAGGGATGCAAAAGAGATGAAACAAAAACATATATTCCCAAAACATATGCTAAGATTCCTAATTAATTTACCTCCAATTATGTTGTATTCCCCATTATTCACTCGACTTCCATCGAGTATCCCCAAACAGACATTACCCTGTGACTGTTAAAAGAACAGTAAGTTAAGTACTAAAGTTTGAACATATACCTTCCTATAGTAGGCTCGTACATGTATAAACACAAAAAAATAGTATCGATGATATTTATTGAGGTTTCTGCATGCTTACACTAATGACCAAATAACCTTCTGGGAGAATGTCAAATTTCTTAGACTTGATAAGCCAAGGGCTGCTTCCAAAATCCAAAGTTAATGGCTTGAAATAATGTCTCACGTCTGCTACAGACCTGTTGTGTTACAATATTAAATCAGCATGCATAAATTTTGTACAGAAAATAACAAAATAAGATGAAGATTACAGGAACTTCAATAGTTACGTATGTGAAAAAAAAAATTCACTGTCCATCCAATTTACATACTTGATAGGATGAGGACCTTGCCAACAAACTGGCAAAGTTGGATCAGATAAATCTTGTGTTAACCTTCCAAAAAGGCTCTCTTTAATCTGTTTGATCAAGTAGTGAAATTCAAAATAAGGCCAGGGCAGATCACGTTATTGATGGTATATTGTTATACAGTTATACTTGACTGATGGTACTCACCATTGAAACAAATGCAACATAAGCTTGATGAGTGAAGTATGTAAAAGAGCTGCCACTATCAAATACAACTCCTCCTAGGTTGCTTTCAGTGCCAGTATAAGCAAGCAGCCTATTTCCAAGTTTCATATTTGGATAGCCCACGTGATATAGTTTCCTGACGAACACAAATAAATATTTCATTGGAAAAGAAATTTGCATATTTAATTTAAAATACTATGACAGATTTGCAAGTATAATTCAACTTACATTGAAGGCTTGCCCTGCATTTGCACCCAAGTTATTCCCCATGGTACAAGGTCGTTGCCAAAAAACATGTAACCTCCACCTCTTTCATCTCCAGCAATACAATGACCAATCACATTCTTAACAAGTCCATTCCTAGCCAGCTGTGATGGCAGACTGATCTGAGCACTGCTAAGCCCCAAAACTCCATCTGTTTTTGCAGGTGAAGTTGCCAGAGAACCCTGCTGATCATATGCACACCTGTTTCAAAATTATAGACAATATATTTAGTGTCAGCAAATACTGTCTATAAGACCTTCAAAAGACATCATCATTTCATTATACAGTTTGATAATGTCTGACAAATGCTTGTCCTACCCAAAAGCCAAACTTGTTCGAACGATGGAGCCATTAGTAAGTAAGACTGTAGCACTGTCTTTTACAAGGACTCCCATGGAAGAGCTATGATCAGCATACTCTATTTCATAATCACACTGCTGAGCAGGGCTTTTGCACTCATAGTTGTGAGTTGCTTGCACACCCATACAAATTGGAGCTGTGCAAGATATAAGTTTGCCTCCCTTGGGATCGTACAAAGGGTGTGGTCCCTGTATAGAAGGCTCCACTTAGATACCCTGCATAAGTATTTGCCCACATATCTAGAAAAGATGCCAATTCTTTACTACAACTTTCAAAATTAGATTACTACAACTAGGAACCAACTTATCTCCTAAATACTTGCTTTCATGGAATTTGCTTACTAATGACTTGCCTGTGAATATTAAAATTTAAAATTTATACATGCCTTAACATGGTTATTCAAATTTAGCTCAAAAAGATGGAAAATAGAAAATGCAAGATACTCCTTAACACCAACATCCCTATTCTCACATATTTATTGCTCAAAACATACCACAAAATCTTGAGATATTGAACATCTACAATCAAACATCAATCCATAAACTCAAGGATTTACCTTGGCACAACTTCTGCAGGGAGCAGCACACTGAAGCCATGTCAAATCGCTACCAGTATCCACATCAAGGTGATAGGGCTTTGGTGGATTTCCAATAAGCATAGAAACGTAGTAAAGCCTGTTATAAAAAAAAAATCAACCCAATAAAGCTCTACAAGTGTTACCATATATAAAACGAAAACGCTACTCATTACTGACATGCAATGACCAAGTTGATTGTCTAAGCTGCATCATCTCTAAATTATTGTCTCTCTAATATTTGATAATAGAATGGAATTTTTGAAGAATTTTTGTAGTTAAAACATTCAAAAGTATTTAACAAAAGAGTTAGTTCTAACTTTAATTTTTAACAATAATTACACATTTTGATAGGATCCCAAGAAATTTCCAGGAAGCAACACTCTAAATCGATAGAATCTAGATGTGTTATATGTGGAATCAAATATTTAAGAATAATCAGAAACAATAAATAACATTCATGGAATAATGCATATGAAGTTATTAGACCTGTAACAGCAAACTATATAATTTGAACATTCTCGACATGGTATACTCTCAAATAGATGTATGGCTACATATCTTCTTCTCTCTAGGTCTTGCTTATGCTTATTATCCATCTAGAAGTATATACACAATCACGCAATGCCACAAAAGAAAAAGAATAATTAGGGAAGATGAAACAGTTGCTCTTCCATGGGCAAGTCTTCCCCTTCCATTGGTTCAGCTGAGCTCTGACGACTGTAGTGGTCATATGGAGGTCTCCATTCCTCTAAGGACAAGAACAGCAACAGTGTTGAGACTTGGTGATATCACATGTATAGAGTTGACTTTAGTGGCTTAGACCATAAATAGTTGAGGCCATGACCTGTCCAATGGTATATGTCATATAAAGTTTGATATGCATGCCGATGGCACCATACTCTATCTTCCTAGGATGCCCTACATCACTGGAACTATAAATGTGGCATCTAGTGAAGAAGGAATAGTGATCTTGGAGGTACTACAAACCACTAGAGGCAGTTTTGAATTGCCACGAACCATAGAAAACGAGTTTGTATTGCTGCAGGCCGCCATGAGAATGGGCTTGGTGGTATAATTGGGGAAAGGTTTCGAAATAACACTAAAAACAATTTTTAAAGGGGGCATAAGTTTGTAAGTATACAATAGATTGGCATAAATAGCGTCCTTGCAGCAACATCTAGAGGTGGAATGGGAAAATAAATGTTCAACCTAGAAAATAATGCTTTAAAACATGAGCAAACCACAACCGGATTGATCTTAACAATTCAAATTGGATTTTCCTTTATCTTGCATTCAAATTAGACTTTTCTAGGATTCACCAATTAAATTGCTTCTATAATATATAGAAACTTCGGCTGCAGACAATAATTTGTAATGCACCCATCTGGTACAGAAAAATGGAGATTTTATGAAATGAAATTAAAACTTGCAAAGCCCCAAAACAATAGAAATTACAGCCTAATAAACAATATGAAGTACCAAATTTTGGTTTTTCTAGGATTTGAGGAAAGAATATATTGCAGAATGAGATGAAATCCTGTATCTAATTTATTTTCTTCACATTGGTCTTGCTGCTGGTAGAGGAGCCTAGCTGTCTTCAGGGGCATGGAAGAATGGCTGGAGAGGAGAAACACAGGAGAAAGAGAAAAGTTGAGATATAATTGAAGAATTATGCCATAAGATCAAATATTTTAATAAAGGAAACCTGGATCCAAAATTTTCACAAAAAAAAGGACACAAAGGTCAATAGGTGATCTATAAGAATATTCTTATGTGCGATTCACGAAGATAAATATACATTTTGTGTCGTTCCCAAGCTCTATGATACTGAAACAACTAGGATCCAAATTAATATTATTACAGCTTTATGGCTGCTATCTAGATTACCATATCCATTATGCAATTGTGTACATGATCACATATATTGCCTACATTCATTGCATGGCATATTTCATATTCCTATGCTACTACCAGCATGTGAGTTCTTTACAAGACCAATAAAGCTTCATTATTTAACTTATCTGAGATTAAATTTAACTTCTATTTGCTGCTATAGAAACCACTCTTAAGTGCTTGAGCTAGTGAAGGAGTTCTTGGAATGAAAGGAAGCAAGATATAAGTCTCAAACATTGAAAGAAAAAAAAATGTGGATTTAGCCTGGTGAAGCTGATATGGAAACTTCAAAAGAGTGAAGCTATGCTTCCTTGTCTCCACGGTCATCTTGCAATTTCTTATAAGCCAATTGCTCAAATTGTTTCTTTGCATGCATTGCAACTTTTGTGAGAAACTTTACAATGCTCTCAATTGCTTCTTTAACCAAAATTATTGACTGTTACACTTAGCTATTCTCAGCTTGCACAGCTATCTTCTCCCTCCTGAACTCTGAATCAGAGCCCCAGTTCCCTCTTTAATTCAGCAACCAGCCATTGAAACCCCTTCTTTGATGTCAAGAAGATATATTTAAGGGAACGAGCAAAAGAGTCATACAGAGAATTCTTCTAAATGCCCTCCTTATCGACTCCTTCCTCCCTGAAGAGACAAAAGGCAAAATGCTTCAACTTTCTTTTGGACATTTTTTTGCTGTGTATGCCACATGGAATGGTTTCATATCCAGTCAAACACATCTTGGTAACCTTGTTCAATGATGATGGTTGCATGCTTGGCCAAGATTATCACTCGAATTTCATTCCTAATTGAATTACCACTTTGAACCTTTTTCTCAATCAGTGTGGCTCCATCAACAATAGGATGGAAGACCCAACTTATTATGTTCCTTTAGATTACCAATATTTGTCGTATCCCATTGGGTTACATGTAGTTTGTGTGTAACCTGCACTTATAATTGTATTGGATTTAAAGCCCTAATAGGCCAGCCGTCAGCCCCTATTGTAACTTCTTGATAGGTGTATAGAATCTATATATAGAAACAATACCTCCGACTTTATGAAAGCAATTCATTCAATTGTGTGATCATTTTAATTTTTATACAGTAAATTCTTCTTTAGGCATCTCTCAAGTCTCAACACCTCCATGTATTGATATTCTTAAATTTGCTTGTGGAAATTCTTATTTGATTGAATATGGACCTATATTTTAAATCTCACATGGTATCAGAGCATAGGGACTAAAACTCCTTAGGTGTCACTCCTTTGCTGCTGAAGATCCACAGAGAAGGGACAAATCAACAGTGCCAAGTCACAATTTTATTTCTTTGTAAAGCATTGATTTTATTAAGAATAATGAGATCCAATGAAATTCATGGGCAAAGGGCATATTCTGACCACTAACCTGCATTCCTTGAAAAGGCTGGAAGCAGGAGGAACTTGTTCCAACAAAATTAGGTTCAGGAGGCTCTCCTGACACCGTATAGTCTGTTTAGGAGAATTCAAATTTCTGGAGGAAGTCTCATGAAAGTCCAGCATCAGTAAAATCTGATTTGATATTTGGATACTTGCCAGAAAATAGCAAGGGTCCATACATTGTTTGTGGCAAATTTCATTCAGTTAGGCCTCCAAAATTGTCTCAAGAAGAGTTTTACGGTTAGTAGCCTTAGAACTAGTAAGTGGTTGCATTAAGGACCAGGTACAAAGCTATTCAACGAACAGAAACATATTATATTATATTAGTGACAACCAAGAGCTTCAAAATTAGGCACAATAGTGATCACATGTGTGACCATCGGCAGAGGGTAAAGGTGCCACTGGTGGATTTGTCACTGACAGTTGAGAAAACTGCTGTTTGCCTATACTTAGCTGAGCATGTGGGCATAGTCCACTTGGCAAGCATTTCCAAGAGAATTCATTAGGGATAAAGGCCAAGGATTCAATCCATACCAACCCCCTTGGATATTTTGTTGGTCATGCCTGCATTGACAATGAAATGGTGTGGAAGTGGCAATTTGTCAAGGTGCCACATGGCACCATCTAATTAAGATTGTATAGTCAAGGTGGAAAATTAGTAAAATTTCAAAAAATCCTATAAATTTAAGATTTAAAGGTTGACATGCATCTGAGTAACACCGGGCCAATTTTTGAAGAATAATACCAGTTTACCTAGTCAGCCCAGTCAGCAAATAGCAATAGGACAAGTGGTAATCTAGTCAGCAAGAGCTAGATAGCTAAGTCAGCACATAACCAGTCAAGAGTAGGTTAATGAATTAGAGTGTGATGATTGGAGAGCAATAAGTGGTGAGATCAAGCAATTTCCCATCATTTTCAAATTTTGAATTTTTACATCTTGAATTTGAAACTTGTATTGTTTTTACGGGGAGGTTACCATTTGGTACATGATCTTTCAGAGGCCATATAACTTGTTATATGGACTTTGATCAAACATATTTTCAAAATGTTAGAAAGAGATTATAGGGCGCTTTGTAGTTATACTGTTTTGGTCAGCATACATACTTCTTCAGTAATCTTAGTTTCTGTGAAGATGGAGATGATTCCAAGGATCCCTGTGTTGACAGAACATAATTATCAGGCATGTGAATCTTCCATTCAAATTCCTTTGGAGACCAAGGGACTGGAAAGAAGATGCTTATAACAACCGAAAGGATCAATCTACTGGATTTTTGTCCATCCTTATTTCAACTGAGCTCAATTTCATCTTAAGGAATCAAAAACTCTTACAGTTATGTTGTATCTGTTGAAGAAATTGTTTGGGCAAGTTGATGAGCCAAGGTTTCACAGATTTAAATGTGAGCTTTGTGTTCTTGATGCACTGGTGATTAACAGGACTGAAGATTACTTGGTTCATTTGAAGGATTTTGTTTTAACTAAAGGAATACTGCAAACTTACAAAGATTGCAACAAGGACGGTGAAATCATTGAGATTGTCCATGGGAGCTTGAAGTCATCTTCTGATATTTTTCTATGTCCATTCTTCTCTACAGAATGAATTATGAAGATGGAAGGAAAGACAAGGTCTTTTGTTAGATTGTGCTCTTTACTAGTTGCAGCACAGGAGCAGCTAGCCAACAAGAGTGTGCTTGGTTCATGGTAGCAAGCTCATTTAAGGCTAATTCAAGGGAAATGTGAAGTAAACCTTTAAGATAAACCAAGGAAGTAACAGCAATGAGAGCAAGACTAGTTCTCACAATGGTGATCTCAAGAGTGATCAAAAGGGCAAGAAGAAGAAGCAGATGGAATGTACCTATTGTGGCAAGCTTGGACATGTTGAGAGCACCTGATAAAAGAAGCTATAGGATTTTACAGGGGAGTTCAAGGAACAAGGACTGCTAGGGAAAGGACAATGAGTAAGTTAAGAGAGTCCTTGTAGCTTATACTTCTCATGCTTTTCATACACAAACATCCAAGCGCGAGTTTGTTTTGAATTCTAGTTGCACACATCATATGGCCAATGATGGAAATTTGCTCCAAACACTTGGCAAATCAGATGATTCAGCTCTTCCTATTGTTCATAGTGATGATATAGTGCTAGAAGATGATACATAAGGAGCTTACCCACATTTTGAATTTGAGCATATATTTATAAATAGTTTATCAAATAATGAAACCAGGTAGTATAAGCAACAATTTTCAAGTGACAACAAGTGGTAGTCTTGACGAGAAAACTAAGGCTTACACATTTAAAGATTTCAATAATGTTCCAAAGGATCAAGGTCTAGATTCTAAATGCACTAGTGGCTAATGCCCAGAGCACCTGAATTTCATAAGCATGCAGCTAATTCGCTGAAAGGATATCATCCATGGATTACCTTTTGTTGATCCATGTTTAGTCCTAAATGTATAGTTGGTGGATAATCAGTTAACACAGTATTCCCTGCACATACCAAGCATTCATGGAACAGAACAATGTACCTTACAACATTTGATGCCAATGATAATAGATAGACCAGAAAGTTATATCTTTATTCCAATGTCCAGAATTGTTCATACATAATCCCCCCTGCCGAGGTTCCAACCCAACAATATATAGACCCGACGGTGCCAACCGTCACCAACTCCCAACTACCCTACGGGAACCTCTCGGCAACAGCAAAACATAAACACACTTATAATTATTATTCGTACTAACATACGTATTTACCCCTAACATTAGCCCCCCCAAAAACATAGTTGTCTTCCAGACGACTCAGACAAGAGAAAATGAAAAACATAGCTAAGACCGAGAAGAGGGAGGAGGCGTCCCTGTAGTGGTCGCGAGAGGCAACTGCTGTCCGGCCTGGAGTCTCAGGTTCTTTTCTGCTACTAACTGCCGTTCCTGAGCTTTCTTTACCATGTGAGCAGCTTCCATTAGCTTTTTATCTTTTTGCTCCAACTGGGAAGTGAGCTCCACCACCTGGGTTGCCAATGCATGTGCCTCCTTCTCCTGCATGCTGCAGCGGGCCTCACATGTAGTCATCTTCATTTCCATCTCCTTTCTCAAGCTCTTTTCAACTGTGACCAACTCCGTCTATTTCCTGCTTTCTTTTTCCAGGGTTACTATGTACATCTGTTGGGCCTCTTTCTCCGCTTGATGTTGCCACATCTGTAAGTACACCTCTCGAAAAGTTCCCTCCATACTGCGGAAGGTGGTGCCTAAGGTGCCTGAGCCTCCTATCAAGCGCCTATAGGTCCAGTTCTGAATCATCTCAGGTGTACTATTATCCGGCCATCCCTGCTGCTCAAGATGCTGTGTGAACTCCTCTTTGCACCCCTGGGCCATGAAATGGCACAGTTGTGTAGCGTCCGCTGAATTACCGGCCTCCGTCTGTCCAATAAGCTGAGCCATGCCGCGTGCAATATCCGAGAGTCCTTGTAGCTTTGCCAGGAATCGTTTGAGTGAGCCTGTTGGGTCATTCGGATCAGGTAGTGTGATGTGGAGTCCAGTGAGAGTCCCCTCCAGGTCACTGCTCCGCCCGTCCCTTCCCTACTGCTCCTGATCAGTAGGTCTTCCCTCATCTGGGACAGTAACCTCTCTATCTAGAATCACGCCTGGCCCGATGGTCATGTTATGTGGTGCGGGGGAGGGGGGAAGGTGTGGGGCGAGCGCGAACTGTCCCAGCCATCCATCCAGCGAAGCGT
This sequence comes from Cryptomeria japonica, assembly GCF_030272615.1. NCBI lineage: Eukaryota > Viridiplantae > Streptophyta > Pinopsida > Cupressales > Cupressaceae > Cryptomeria > Cryptomeria japonica. The sequence continues at coordinate 560,496,873 of NC_081414.1, read as the reverse complement.
CTATATCCTCATCTGTCATAGTATCCAAGGCTGCCTCTAAGTTAGCTGATGTCGTACCAATCTCTACTGCCATCGTACCAGTCCCCGTTCCCGCCGTACTAGTTCCTGCTGCCGCTGTACCGGTCTCTGTTGTCATCGTACCAGTTCCTACTTCTGTCGTACCAGTTTCTGATGTACCAGTTTATGTTGCCGCCATACCAGTTTTTGTACTAGTACGGCTAAACTGATCTGTGGCAACGATACTCGTCGTTGTGTCGGCAGCTCCCCTTCCCCAATCTTCTGGAATAATACCCCCACGGGTCGTACATCTCCTACTAGGCTGGCGACTGCAAGCGCCTCCTGAGGTACCAAGTGTGCCGAGGCCAATTTTGAGGGCGTAAACTTTACCCTCGTGCTCTTCCATTGTGCTCGCAATCCCCCTTGTTGCTCCCTCTTCTTCATCTTCTTCCTGTTGACACGACTCTGTTTCCTCCTCCTCTACGGTGGTGTGTTCCGACAGATGGAATCCTTCATCCCCACTTTCCAGTTCTTCCGTTTCTTCCGCTTCCTCGGACTCCTTGGCACTGCTTACCTCTTCCACTTCCACAGATGTGTCTAGCTTCCTCCTCTTCCGTGTGGGCTGCGCTATGTCGCCAAGGATGTCCAGGTGAATGTAGTAGTACATAGTGGGTTTATTTGGTTCGACCCGTCCGTGAGGTTCAAACGTCCCCCAATCCTCTAGTGGTACCTGTAGGCGTACTGCATCTAGGAACAAACTGATGGCATGATGGCACATGTAGAATGCTTTGTGCTCTAATCTCAAGAAGTCGTGAATGAGTTCTGCCAGAAGTTGCCCCCAGTTGTACACTTTCCCGCATCAGATCCCGTTCATTAACCCAATCATCCATATGGCGATATCTGAGGCCTAGCTGGCCCCTATCAGGCAGCTTTTAACCAAGTCCATCAACATCCTCCACTCTCCTAGTGCGATAAAACCACGCTTCATTCCTCTATTGTCGACCCAGTCGCTCTTCCACTGTTCTTCTATGAGGTCGTCTCGGCACACCAGGTCTATCAACCATTTTTTCTTTTCTCTGATAAGGTTTTTGGTTGGTTTGGCAGTAGCTGCTCCTTTATCCGGTATGCCAAATACACGCCTAAAATCCTCAAGTTTAAATGAAACCCACACTATGTGCCCTTGAAACTGGATGACCGAAGCTCGTTCGTGAGGGTTATACCTAGATACCATAGTCCGTAGGACTGGAACTCTTTAATGTTAAATATGGGCATCTGCACAGCGTGGTCAACCTGTGCTTTTTTAAGCGATTCCTTCATCACATGGTCTGGAGGGTTTTCCTCCCACCAGGTACGGCATTCACTGCCAGTCACACTCTCGAATGCTACGTTTGCGGCTATGAGTTCCTTTGAGTCCTTCGTTACCTTCAGTCTGCTCTTGGTTTTCCTGCTGCTGGCAGGCTTTATGGCAGTCATGGTTGTACTGCAATTGCCTTTCTCTGCTCTTCTACCCATACCTCTTTCTGAGTTGATATTATAACCGCCTGACAGATTGTCTCGCCAGTTGGTGCGGCCCATTGTGTCACTTTTCGCTTCCTTGTACGGCCTCCCTATTGGTCCTGCTGAATGCCTACCGTACGGATATTTTTGCCTGTCCACCTAGTACCTTACGTCGTACGGATCTCCCTGTCTATCTGACTGATGTCGTACGCCGTACGGACTTTGCCTTATGGGTGGGGTTGATGCTGATTGTCGTACGGATGTTGCTGGCCGTACGGATACTGTTGGTCGTACAGATGTTGCTGGCCGTACGGATACTGTTGGTCGTACGAATGCCTCTGTCAGTCTGGCAACTGTCACTGCTTGTTGCCGTACGGATATCTCTGTTGCCGCTGTTGATTGCTGTACGGATATCTTTGCTCTGTACGTACTGGCGAAAATGGGTTGTACACTATACGGTGGGGGCTGCCTTTGGAGGTTATGGACGTACGGTACTACCAGTTGGTAATGCCTTGCTTCTCCTAAGCCATACTTGTACGGCAGGTGGTCTACTTTTCCTGGTCCAATTCCAATCCCTGTATGTCGTACACCGTACGGAGCCTGTGTGTCGTGCCTGTGATCCCCTTCCGATGAGTGTTGTATACTGTACGGTATGACCTCTGTGTTGCACTGTGGACTCTTTCTTGCACGTCGTACGTAGTACGGTATAGCCTTCAGATTTTCGTGCCCTCTTGATCGTTCACTCCATGCACTATGCGGAATTGTCCCCTCATGTGCGTTCGTACACGTACTCCTGACTGTTGTCTCTGTCCTTGCAGCATTCCCCTGATCCGTACGTTGTACTACTTCCCTTCGTACGCCCAGTCTTGTCTGTCTGTCAGGTCCATCATCCTGCGTTGTGTCTAATGAGGCTTTGTGGGGGTTTTTATAAGCTTTTCCCTTCGCCAAAATTAGGGTTATGTAAAAATGCCTTATCAATTTAATATAAAATAATTGTTTCTTCAGTAGTCTTACTTTTTCCCTATTATTTTTACTTCTACTTGCCTAGTTTTTTAATTTGTTCCTACCTGCTGATTGAGTTTCGAACGAACTTGCTTTTTTCCAGTACCTCTCTTCCTCACCCTTCCAAGCCTCTAGTTTTTCTAGTCGTTTTGTTTCTTTCATCTGGCATGGCTTTTTCAATATTAGCTTCCACGCCTTTAATTTGCCCAAGTACCTTTTGGCCTGATTGTGCTCTCTGGCTGGCCTCCTGCAAGTTCCTGGCCAGTTTACTATATTTGTTTTTCCAGTTGCAAAGTTTCCCTGTCTCCTTTGTTTCCATCTGGTTGGCCTATTACTTTGCTCTTTCCTCCCTTCCTTCCTTGGTTCGACATTCCTCGTCTTATCCTCCTTCCATTTCTTGTTTAGTTCCCATTCGGAGTCTCCCTCCTCATTGTTCCTCCTCTTCACTCCTGGTGTATTGTTGGGTGTCCTCATTTTTATTTCTGAGTCATGCAACCAAGTACACACATGTAGTAGTCTTTTGTAGCATTCTTGGGCGCAGCAGGTCCCTACGTATTCCAGGTCCCATATTTTGTCCACCAGTGGTGCGGGTCCCACACCCTTGTAGCGGTCATCAATGTACCGGTCCCCGTATTGGTGGTACCATTTTACTATTTCTTCGTCGATTTCCGATGGTCCAGTCGGGTTGGGAATCACCCGATATAATGAGTTAGGTCCGGCTTCCACCTCGCCTGCTCCGAACGCGATGACAAATAGATCCTCTGTCTTCAGTACCATTTTTAAACATGGTCCTAGGGTTGCCCCATATTCTTCCAGGTTGAGTTCTTCCTCTAGGTCTCCCAGCTCCCCTTCTTTAAGCGGGTTCTCAATTTTCCTCCGAGCTTTTGCTTCTTCGTCAATGTCATATGCCACGTACCCTTCCCGAGCTCCTTCATATGGCGCCCGTTTTTTCCAATATCCCGAGACCCGTACCCACACAGCTGGGTCTCCGAAATACGCATTCGTGAGATGTTTGTGAATCCTGGGAACTGCTACACCTTCCACCCTTTTTGGTACAAGTCGTTCTTCCATGGCCGATAAGGGCTTTGCCCAGTCTTCATCCCTCTGGTAGGGTTCCTCTTGTACTACCGGGTCTTCCTTGATCTCCTTGTCTTGACCAATGGTCCAATGTCCTCTCGTGGCATATCCTAGCATGTTGATCCCAATCACAGGTTTATTTCTTTCCCTGTAGATTTTTAACTTGGAACCATTCATAGGGTCCCTGATCGGATTGTTATCCAGAGTTGCGAGTTTCACTGATCCGTTACTGCCGACCTCTCTGATTTTATAGGGCCCGAGCCAACGGACCTTGAACTTAACTCCGACCGTTATACTTCAAAACTAACTGTCTCGGTCGGAAGTTGGCTTTCCGCAAATGCTGGTCGTGCCAATGCTTTCGCCGACGTTGTGCCACCTCAGTCGCCCATTGTGCCATCAGTCTCCGTTCATCCAGCTTTACCAACCCATCCAACCTTGCATTCATGCTTTCGGTGTCCCCGCCACCCAAAGGCTTGGCACGGTGTACTCGACCGGTACCACTACCTCCTGCCCATACATGAGTTGGAACGGTGTATGCCCGGTAGTGACTTTGTATGTTGTACAGTAGGCCCATAGCACGGCTGGTAGTCTTTCCTCCCAGTCCTCTTGTTCCACCCCACATGACTTGTAAATTATTGATACCAACACTTTGTTGGTTGCCTCTACCTATCCATTAGCACAGGGATAGTACGAGCTGGATAGGTTATGGAATATTTTAAATTCCACAGTCATGGTACGGATTACCTGATTGACGAAGTGCACTCCTCTGTCACTAGTGATTCGAAGTGGTATCCCGTACCTGGTGACAATCTGTTCGTACAAGAACCGTGCCGTACTCAAAGCTGTGTCATCGGGCAAGGCCCTAGCTTCTCCCCACTTAGTGAGGTATTCCGTGGCCACCACAATGTACTTGCACCGGTGTAGGCTACTCGGTTTCAGGGGTCCCACAAAGTCCAGACCCCATCGTTCGAATAGTTCTTGCGGCTGGGAAGGAAAGAGGGGCATGAAGTCCCTCTTGAGAGGTTTTCCGGCTCGTTGACAGGTGTCGCATCCAATCACGCACTCCCGAGCGTCCGTGTGTAGAGTTGGCCACCATAGCCTTGCCAGAAGCACTTTCCTGGCGGTTGCATCTGGTCCCATATGTCCACCTGCCAATCCGTCGTGTGCCTCCTTTAGTACACCGCGAACTTCTTCCTCCATGACACACCTCCTCAAGATTTGGTCGAGGCCCATCTTATATAGAAGTCCATTAATTAGTTGGAAGGTTTTGCTCTTTAGTGCCAATTTCCTCACTTGGAAATGTGGAAGTAGATAGGTACTGCCCTATCTTTTCATACCAAGTTGGTAGTATTGCAATTTGGAACAAGTGTGCATCTGGAAAGTCTTCGTTTACTCCCTCGGCCGGTTCTCCTGATCTGATCCTTGATAGTTGATCTGCTATCACATGGGACTTCCCTGGCCGTATGACAATGGTGAAGGTGAATTCTTGTAACAGCAATAGCCACCAACTTACCCTCCCTTGGATGATTGGTTTATTCAATAGGTACATTAGTGCCTGGTGGTCCACATAAAATGTGAACGGTGTGGCCAACAAGTAGTGTCGGAACTTCTGGAGTGCATATACCATCCCTAGTGCCTCTCGTTCCGTTGTGCTATAGTTTCTTTCTGCTTTTAACAGGAGTCGACTTGCAAAGAAGACGGAATGGTCTAGTCCTTGTGCCCCTACCTGGGCGAGGGTAGCACCAATTGCAAAGTTGGAGGCGTCCATGTGCACGTGAAATGCTTTGTTCCAGTCTAGGTATACCAGTATCGATGAAATCACTAGTCGGTCCTTCAATTCCGTGAAAGCTTCTTCTTGCTCTGTACCCCATACAAACGGCTCTCCCTTCCTTGTCAATTTATCTAATGGCCACGACACCTGCGCAAAGCCCTTAATGAACCTTCGGTAGTAGCCCACGTGGTCGAGGAATGATTTCACCCCTGTTACATTCGTTGGACTTTCCATGTTGACAATTACTCCTATCTTGTCTGGGTCTGTCTTCAATCCTTCCTTACAGACGATGTGGCCTAGTAGTTTCCCCTGTGGTACCATGAATCTGCACTTCTTTGGGTTCAGGGCTAGCCTAGCCCTCCGACATCTTTCCATGCACTCTCCCAAAGCCTTCAAATGGGTGTCCTAGTCGCTGAAAATCGACCAGTCATCCAGGAATGCTCTGAAATTTCCTACTGACATCTTGTCAAAAATGTGCAGAATTATTCGCTAGAAGATGGTGGGCACACTGCATAGCCCGAAGGGCATGCGGTTATAGGCGTACACTCCTTCCTCCACCACGAATGTGGTCTTCAGCTTATCCTCCTCCGCGATACTTATCTGGTTGTACCCGGAGAACCCATCCAGGAACGTGTACATCTCGTGCCCGGCGACTTCTTCCAGGATACTGTCAGTGAATGGGATCGGAAGTGGATCCTTTATGGTTACTGCATTTAGGTACCTTAAGTCCACACATATCCTTATCTGATTAGCTTCTTTTTTAAGGGAGATGACTATTGGGGAGACCCAGTCACTTGTCTCCACTTTGAATATAATCCCTGCTTCTAGCATTTTGTTGATCTCCTCATTGACTCTGGCTACGTAGTTTTTGTTCATCCTATACGGCCTCCTTCGTACCGGTTGGGCTCCTGGTACGAGGGTTATGCGATGCACGCATAGCTCCAGCAATACTCCTTTCAAGTCTTTGTAGGTCCAAGCGAAGACATCTTTATATTCCAGAAATATCTTGAAGGTTGTTGCCTTCAATACCGGGTTCCAGTCATCTCCTACCAGTATCATCTGAGGTACTGCTTCGTTGCCTAGATTAATCTTCTCCACATCTCGTTCCTCGTACTTGATGGGTTTATCCCTTTCAAACTGGTGTGCTGGCGTGTCATCCACTCTTGCCATTCCTTCTTGATATCTACCATACTATGGGGGAAAGGATTGTTCCTCCGTCCCCCCGCTTGCTTCTCCTAACTCACATATTTGTAGCATATGACATTCCGGGTGGAAGACCTCATAGTCCTCCATTTGCCAATGAAAAAGTCCTGCCATCGAACTGGCTCCATCCTCCAAACACCCGTCTAATTCCAGTACTACTTCGTCGGGCTCTTTTCCGCCTCTACCTCCTTCAAAGCCCCACTCCCATCGATTGGAATCTTCTGAATCGAAGTCTGATGACGCGAGCTCTTCACTGACGGACTGGTTCTTGAGATCAATTACATACTTATGACCGTCACTCTTGATTGAGAGCGTATTTCTTTTCCAGTTATGATTAGCTTTAGCCATGATCAACCACCCCCTTCCTAGAAGAGCGTCGTACGCTTTCCTTTCCAACGGGATGACTACAAAATCTAGGAGAAACTGTTGTGTCCCGATTACCACCTTTTGTGCCATGAGGGTGCCGAGGGGCTTGATGCCATGTTGGTCGGCACCCACCAGGTGGAAGGTTGGTGGCCAGAAGGTAGGCTTGCCCAGGCTTCGCCAGGTACCCTCTGGTAGTACGTTGACTCCGGACCCGCCATCAACAATAGTGTTAGTAAGCTTCTGCCCCATTATATCCATCTCTACTACTGTTGGTTTCCGTCCAGCGCCCACCGCGAGTAGCATAGGATTCATGGCGTCCGTACCAGATTCCTTCACTGGGTCTGTACTACATGGGTCCGCCATTGTTTGGTGTTCCTGTCTAGGGGTAGTGTCCATGGTTATATTCATCAAAGCCATCCGTATCTGTGGCATGGTCTACAGAAGGTCGTACACCCGTACGGGTACTATGGTTTGTAACATCTGCTTGATGATAGTTTTTTTTGGTTCCTGCCGGAACGGCGTATCGGCGACCAAGTGCGAGGCCCTCCGCTCTTCAGCCATTGCCCGTTGGATATCTACCCTTGCCTCCTAAAGTCTTTCTTTTTCTGTGCAAGGGTCGAGGTACATGGCTTTCTTGCTTTGCAACCTTGTGATTGCCAGTACGTCTTCCTTTGATCCCTCTACATCGAGCATGTTCACCCCTTTTTGCTTTGGACAATCTATGTCCTCGTAATTCCCTGGACCGCACCATCTACACAACAAAATTCCTCCATCGCCTCCATTTTGGCATTCTTGGGCAAAGTGACCCCATTCGTTGCACTTCTTGCACTGAATCATGGGTCGTCCCTTCCCGTCGTATTGAATTCTGCTCCTTGGTGTGTTATTATTAGATCTGTTGTTCCCCCACTGATTGTTTCTGTACCCTCCGGGTGAGTCGTCAAGGTTTGTTGTTGGCCTTCGAGGTGTTGCTAGTGGCGTGGTTTGGTCGGGCTAGGCGTAGAGCACTTGTGTACTCCGTGCCTTCAAGTTGTACGGCCATTCCTTGGTGGAATGTCCCGTTATTTGGCAGATGTCACAAAAGGCTTTACAGGGACACCCTCCTTTGGTGTGCCCTTCGGTCTTGCAGCCAGTAAACCATAGTTCTTTCCCTTCCCTACTACTTTCTTTGTCCCCTTTTAACTCCTTCATCATCCTTATCATATCCTTGCGGAGTGCTTGCACTGTTTTTGATCCTCCGTCGCTATCGTCGTCTGTACTGTCACCATCGCTGCTCCGTCGCTTCCCCCAAGATATCTTGTTTTCACTTTCAATATCCATGGCGCGATTGTATGCTTCATCGTACAATGGCGGAGGTACTACTTTCATCGTCCTTCTCAGGAATGGTACCAATCCTTCCACGAACCATCGCTTCTTGAGGCCATCTACCTGCTGGTTCTCCATTTTGTTCAATAGTTCCCTCAATCGTCTGTTATAAGCACGTACGCTTTCGTTTTTTCCTTGTTTGGTGTTGTAAATTTCCGCCACAATCTTGTTGTCGTCCCGTAGGAGTTTGAATTCTTCCTCAAAGGTCGCCTTCAGATTGCTCCAGGATGTTTTATGCTGAGCATCAAGGTCTGTGTACCAGTCAATAGCTATTCTTCGCAAAGTGGTTGGAAATGCCTTCACCCAGTAGTCCCGGTCGTCCTGGCCATTTGCTTCCCAGATGGTGATGCATGTCTTGCAATGCCGTACGGGATCCTCTGATCCATCACCCATGAATCTTGGAAGTTTTTGTTTCTCCGAGGTGTGTGCCATCGTTCTTTTCTGTGCGGTTTTATGTAGTGCCTGGAAATGGCTATATGTCGAGAAGGTACTATGTGTCTGGGTGGTGTCATACGCTCTTGGTCTGGTTGGGTCCCTGCCAACTGGGCTTTGATCACCTTCACTTCTATAGTCCCTCCTTCCCAGGGTTTCCAGATCCGATCTTCCTATTTTGATGCCTTATGACAAGGACAAGTTTTGAATACCGAACAACGATGCTTCGAAAATAGTGGCGATTTCCTCGTGCAGGTCTTGTACCGCCTTCTCTCCTTGTTCGGAAGATTCCGATTGGGAGCTTTGTGATTCGGTTCCGGAGTCTTCTCCATTCAACGTCGAGTGTGGGGCCTGGTTGGCGAGATCTTCCTCCGCTACATCTGGAAGTGGCAGGTTCCTGGCGACCTCGGCCAACTCCTTCCACATACACGGTTTTTGCCTCTCCCGACTACGACTCCGACTCACACTCTGACTTTTGTTGGGTTTCTCCGAACTCCTTGAGTCGGCAACCTCTCTTAGTCGCCGTCTCCTATCAGCCTGTTCTTTTATGCGGAGGGATCGCCATACAGTTCCCTCATTTACTCCTTCGGTAGCAGTGGTACGTCTGTCTTTGTTCGGCCATAGGGGCATCAAGTGCCAGAGGTACGGCACTGACTGGCCTCCCTCTCCTCTTCCTCCCTACGTCTCCATTCCTCGTACTGTCGAAGGACTTGTTGCCGCCGAAGTTCCTTTGTTGTTTCTTCTCTTTGGTTTTGTCGTGCAATCAAGTTTCTGGCAAGTAACCTTGGAATGCTCCCAAGGAGGTCAAAGACGGGGGTGCTGACGGTGAGTTCACCATGTACCATGCCTTCCGAGACGACTCTCTCCTGAGCCTCCCGCTGCACGTACTGCGTGACCGACACGTCCCACAACTCTAGCAAGTCCGCCGTCAACTGATCCTCTCGTTCCTCTTCCGCGGTATTCTCCTCGTACGTGTCGCTGTCCACGACAATTAATTGCTGGTCGAACGGTCGGCCCATTAATTGCTTCCGCCTGCCGCCATAGTTATGTCCAGGTTCGTTCAGGCAACGGCACCAAAATGTTTAGTCCTAAATGTATAGTTGGTGGATAATCAGTTAACACAGTATTCCCTACACATACCAAGCATTCATGGAACAGATCAATGTACCTTACAACATTTGATGCCAATGATAATAGATAGACCGGAAAGTTATATCTTTATTCCAATGTCCAGAATTGTTCATACATAATCCCCCCTGCCGAGGTTCCAACCCAACAATATAAAGACCCGACGGTTGGCCAAGATGCCAACCGTCACCAACTCCCAACTACCCGACAAGAACCTCTCGGCAACAGCAAAACATAAACACACTTATAATTATTATTCGTACTAACATACGTATTTACCCCTAACAATCCATCCACAGACGTGCAAAGGATGTGTTGTAACAAGCATCATCAGCAAAATTTCAAGAGGAGGAAGGCATTGTGTGCTAAGGTGAATCTAGAGATTGCTTATTTTTATAAGTGCACTATGAATCACCCATCTCTTGCAAGGTCAAGGAATATTCTGACCTTCACTGATGATTTCTTTAGGTACACTTAAATTTATTGCATGAGACCTAAGTAACAAGCTTTGGAGAAATTCATTGGGTGGAGAACTTTGGAGAAATTCATTAAGTGGAGAGGCTTGGTGAAAAACAATCCAAGCATATCGTCAAATATGTGGGATCAGACTGTGGAGAAAAGTATGTTAATCAGACATTAAAAGTGTATTGTTCCAAGCATGGTAGTGTGACCGTTGCCCATAATTGCCAATCAAATGTTATTGCAAAAGGAAGAATAGGCTTTGGTTGAGATGGCACGTTCTATGCTACAAGCCAAAGGATTACATGATAGACCTTATTCCCAAGAAAGTTGTTCATGATATGATACCATATGAAAAAAGGTGGTTGCAAACTTATTATTGGTAATATGATGGATTCATTTAAGAATTCTTCCAAGCACATGGATACTCCCATCCAGATTATTAATGCAGATATGCATCAAACACCCAATTCCACCAAGATTACTCTTTATTGGGGTATATTTATAAGTTTATTTCTCATTTTCTTTTAACACAAGAGAAGCCTGTTCATAGGCTAACAAAATCATAGTGACATTTCATGTTCCCCGAGTACACATCCCCAAGACTTTTACCCCATTCCCAGAGCAGGGTAGGCCCCCCTACCATCCCCTAGATGACACCCCATGTAAGAGGCCACCCCTGTTTCAACCCAATTTTTTTTTCCCTGTTTTGACAATGTTTGACATTCACTGTTCTGTAACTTCTGACTAGCAGATTCTGGGATATTGTGTTCTGAGATCATATTGGAAAGTGCATCACAGTTTACTTAAGACAGATTGCAGAAATAAATCTGTCTACAGAGTGGAAACAATTACAAATTTAAGTCTGGTATGTATAAGCTTGTTCTCCAATGACTGAAATAAATATGGACATTAACAGTTTTGAGCAATGAAATGGCAAAACAAGTCTGTTCTGGGAATCGCTTGTAAACTGAAAACACAAAAACAAGCGTAATTCACAAATCAACACCATAAACATCTATTCTCCTACCTCACATCTGCCCAGAAAAGAGTGTTTTAGACCTTAGGAAATCCTTGTGCCTGAGAATGAATCTGGAATCCTCACATCCCTTGAAAGACATGCCCATCGACTCCAAACAAAATTGCCAAGCTGAAGGGAAAGATCACAGCCAAGGTATGTGTTGATGTGCTTTTCTAGCACAATCGAACACAGAATAAAATACCAAAGGTATTCTATCCTCTCTTGATCAAAATCTGCTCCAAAAATCTTTCAAAAATCTGTGGCACTTTTCTGATAAATGATAACTGTGCTTGCTTGGGAGACAAATAAACAAAAAATCCAATTGGATGGTTGATCAAATGAAATGATCAACCATCCTCTTTATAGGCATTAATTTACTTGAATTGATGTGTCTTTTAGTTCTCTATGTTCTTCTCAAAGCCGACCTGTTTTCTTTTAAAATGTTTTATTTTATTTAAATTTCCTTTCGAATTTTCCCATTGCACCGATTCCCAATGATGATAACTGATATTGATATGAAATGTTTTATTTTATTTTAAAGTTTTTTTAGCGATTTTGAATTTTCAATGCCCTTTTGGTTAAATGCGATGTTCTTTATCCTTTGGGTCCACGTTGGCATTTCTCTCCTTGCTGGCTTTCTACGTTAACCTTAATTCTTTTCCATCCTTATCAGGTGCTTTGGAAGGGGAGGTAAGATGTGATCGGTCTTATTATTTATTTTTTTAAACATTTCTTTTAATGTGTGAGCCCTTTCTTCATCCTAGCTGGCGCAAATTCTCTTCCATGCTCGGTGAGTGCTTTGAACTTAAGCATAACATGCAGCAGTGGGGGAGGCATAAGGGATATTGATAGAGCACATGCCGCATGGAGAGAGGTGGTCAAGGATGTGCTTAGCAAATGTGCCACTATCAGGAGTTGGAGAGGATGTAAGGAAGGAACATGCCACGATGAGAGAGAGGTAAGGAAGGTCAGTGAGGAAAGAGGTGTCGTGGTGGAGAGGAAGCAAGGGATGTGAGGTAGGGATATGTCGCGGTAAAGGGGTAGGTGAAGGATGTGGGGAGGAAGCATGTGTCGTGAGGAAGATAGGGGTGCGGAATGTAGGAGGGTGATGGGGTATAAGGGAATAAAAGGAGTTGGCGGTGGGTGTAAAATGGAAGTTTGGGAGATATAAGGTAGTGAAGGATGGGATGGGGTATATGGGGATAGTGAATTAAGTTCAAGATATGATGGGGAGTGAAGGTAGGAGATGGGGATAGGTAGGTGAAGTAAGGGTAAAGGGTATTGAGGTGAAAGTTTAGGATATGATGTAAGAAATGGAAGGGTAGTGGTAGGTGAAGGGTTAGGATAGGATAGGAAGGTAAGTGGGTTAAAAAATATGGTAAATGGAAGATGGGAGGTATAAGGGATAATGAAAGGTAAGAAAGTAAAGTAGGTTAAGGGATGGGGATGGATGGAAGAAGGTAATGAGGGATGTGGAAGCGTAGAAAGGTAGGAGGTTAAGGGAAGGGAGAAAGAATGTAAGGAGATAGTAGGAGATGGAAGTGGAAGTAGGAAGGTAGGGGATGATGAATGGATGAAGGGACGATGGAGGTGGATGGACAGAAGGGAGGATGAAGGGAAAGGGATGAAGGATGTCACAGCTAGGGAACATGTGAAGATATGGATATGAAATGGAGGATATGGGATGGAGGGAAGGATGGAAGAAAGATGTGCTTCATCTCTTATAATCCAAAACTTTCTCACACTTAGGCAATTTTCACATGACAACACCACTTCAAGCTCAAGCAATCGAATTCGAATCTCTCAAATAACTGCCTCTCAACCTTGATCGTAATCACCAATCCAATTTTTCTAGAAGCTAATATGACTCATTTCATCCTAAGGAGAGACCTGGAATACTACTAAGCTGCCCAAAACTTGAAACTGCCAGCAAAAAGGGGGTCTCCATCTGCGATGGGGCGATGTGTGAAATAGTCACAACAGTATGGTACTCGGCACATTCATGCCATGACGTAAAAGTTACTTCCAGCCAATCAAAATGCTCAGCACCTAGCTCCCACAACTTCACCAACTTCAAATTTGTCTTTATTTTATTCAAACCATTCTCCTTTTTATAGTGCCAGATATGGAGGGCCTACGAGTTTGTCTTATTTGCTGGTCCTTGACTCTTTACCTCTGCGGTAGACTTCCAATGCCACGTCCTGCTTCAATATTCACTTTTAACTTTACATGCGCGACTCATACTGTAAACTTAGAACCACGCAACCTTTCCAGCTACCAAGCTCAACTTATCAAAGGTAAATTCTATCTCAACAACTCACTGGATGAACCATATTGACCCCTTATCGCTGCTTACTCATCCATGACTCTGCACAAATTGGACTCACATCCAGATTGAAGATTTTGGTAGCCTTTATTTTGTTCACAATTTGGACAGCGGCCTTAGTGGTATGACGTCTTGCTAAAGGTGTTGCGCCTATTTCCAAAAAAAGGCCACATTGGCAGATAAAAGAAATATTTCAATCTCCCTTAATGAAATCAACTCCCTTTATTAACTTCTTTTTGTGGTGCATCCTTCAAAACTTAGAACGGTTGGGTTTGCCAAGAAGTTAACATAATGTTATATTTAAATCCTATTCTTCAGCACCTCAACACAAGAAAGCTTCTACTCCCACACATACACACAACACAAAAATCATTCATTTATTTTGAAGACAGAATTTCTAAACCTGGCAACCTGAAATGATAAATCGATTTCTTTGAATCCTGCAAATTTCAACACAAATGTGAACCCCTTCTGGATTCGCCCTTGTACCAAGAACAAGGGTTTTCGTTTCCGCTCAAACTTTCAACACCCTGTTGATCCCTGTGTGGAACTGCTCTGTTGAAGATAGAGGATTTTCGTCCTTAGCTCCAATAAACCATTGGAGTTTTTGTCCTGCTAGCAAGAGTTTTGGCCACAGGCACAAACCTCTGAATCTCTGTAGAGGAACAAGTAAGCTTTTGAATTCTTCTATATATAACAAATGAGACCTCAACCTTCTTTTATAAACATCCTGAGAACTTTCCGAAAAGTGCAATATAAAATCACTTTATATCTAATTAAGCCTTATACCCCCGAAAAGTGCAATATAATCTCACTTTATAATTTAATTAAGCCTCATATCCCCGAAAAGTGATTTATTTAAATATTTAATTACTTTGGGCACTTGAGTCACAAGGTTAAGCGTCCAAAATTTAAACTTTCCATTCTCAGTTCTACGAGTTATTATACTAAGGTGCCCATTAAATTATTTTAATTAAAATGGCAAACTTAGTAAAATTAATTAAATATAGCTCAATATTACACGCAAGTTGTGGAAACAGTCGAAAAGCATCGTAATCGAAAACTAACTACACGAGTGATACCGAAAATGAATGATGATAATCAGACCCAACCGACAGAGTACACTCTAAGGAGCTTGAAGCACACACCAGAAGCCAAAAATAACCTCAGAAAGTGCCCTCTAAGTCCTCTAGGCGATCTGAGCTCGCTGGTAACATCAAATAACTACACTGTAAAGGCTGATACACACCTAGAAGGTCAGAGCCAATTGCAAAGCAAGAGAACCCAAAAATGGGGACATTACATCTATTCCAACTTTCCACCAACTATATAATTTATTTCTAACTCCCTTTTATAGTTAGTTTAAATGTCACATATATTATTTCTAGCTTAATTTATATCTTTCCACTTACTTTTTTTTTTAAATCTATAAACCCACTTGTATATGGTATAACAATACTTAAATCACTAATCTATCAACCGACTTGTCTATGGTATAACAATACTTAAATCACTAACTTATAAATGCTTCATCACTCAAGGTGGAGGCTTCTTCAATTGTGTGCTTTGAGCAATGTTCCCCAAGTACACGTCCCCAAGATTTATACCCCATTCCCAAAACAGGGATGTTCGCATGGCAACAAGATAGGGACAAAAGGTCACCCTGCCATCCCCTGCATGACACCCCAATCAGGACAAATCCCCAAAATGGCCTTGCATATACAGGGATGTCCTTGGGGATGTTTCTCTCTAGGGGGGCATCCAAGCATCTCTTGCCATCCTTGGGGTGGTTGGGGAACATACAAATGTCCTTTGACTGCCCCGAATACGGGAGGTCCCCACACATTAAGAAAACAGACTTCTAAATTGGAAAAACAATTAGAAGTTAAAAGAAAAACATAAATTCTTAACCCTGAACCTAATAGATGATCTCACCAAGGCCCCCCAAACTTACAAACTTATAAAAATCCTAGCCTGTAATCTATTACAACTGCCAAAAGAGGAAGAGAGCAAGAAATCATCACCTGCAGATTATAAAAAAAGTCACTTAACTGCAACATAAGTCACCTGGTGGTGGTGGATGATGATGACCAGCTAATCTGGAAACTTACTGCAGATGGTAAATTTTCTGTTGCCTCTCTCTATAATCAGCAGTTCTCTAATCAGGAGAGCCCTTGCTGGGCTAAGGCTTGGGTGAGAGGCCTTATTCCCAAAATTAATATTTTTTTCTGGACTGTCCTTCAAAATAAAATTTTGACTATTGATAACCTCAAAACTAGAGGATTCTGTATGCCTAGTATTTGTCATCTTTGTATGCAGAATGAGGAAACCATTAATCACTTGTTTATCCATTGTCCCTTCTCTGCTGATATCTGGGCTAGATGTCTGGATAACTTCAATATCAGTTGGGTCTTTCCGGAATCAGTCCAAGATGTTTTTAATTCCTGGCATCACCCTTTGAGGAATAAGTCTGTTATTTTGTTATGGAGATTGGCGTTACCTCATATTTGTTGGGGAATATGGAAAGAGAGAAATGAAAGAGTCTTCAGAGATAAGGCTTCAAAAGCTCAAATTATTTTTGAGAAAATCAAAAGATATATGGTGGAGAATATCTACATCACTGGTGGAACAGCCAACCCCAAAGATCAAGATGAACATATCATTTTCAAGAATTGGAGATTAAAGGGAAGTGACATCTTTCAGGCCAACCCTAGAGAAGATGTGAAATGGGAAAGCCCTCCTCATGGATGGCTGAAAATTAACTTCGATGGCGCTTCCAAGGGCAACCCTGGCAATGTGGGGTGTGGTGTGGTTTGAAGGGATGAATGGGGAATATGCAAAACCATCAAATGTATTCCTATTGGTAGTCAAACTAATCATGTTGTTGAGGCCATTGTTCCTTATCATGGGTTGGTTCTTGCTAAGGAAGCCAATTGTACCAGATTTTGGTTTGAAGGTGATTCTTTGAACATTATAAACTGTTTGAATAATGTTTTCCCGCCCTCTTGGTCTATACACAATGCCATCAAAGCCGCGAAGGAAATTAGTGAAACCTTTGATATGTGTGTTTTTACACATGTTTATAGGGAAGCCAACACGTGTGCTGATTGGGCTGCCAACCTGGCTTTGTCGTTCTGATAAAATCATTACCCTTTATGGTGAGAGTAATCTTGCGTGTGAGGCGAAATCTATGTTTGAACTGGACCGTATCCAGATGAAGCAACGTGGCATCGCCAATCATAATTCTTAATGCCTTTTCCTCTTTTTTTGATGATTGATCACCACGGCGGTGTTGATTATTTATTTAATAGTCATTTCAAATTTACTAGGCACGGATTCTGGGTTGGTTTTCAGAACAAGAACAGATACCAAAGAGGAAATAATTGAGCCGAGATTAGGAAAACCAGTGAATTCGAGGGAAATATGGGAGGTAATAAAAAGAGGTTTGAACCTACTTCTTGCTCGGACTGGAAGAAAAACAATGATGTCTGGGAGATTCTTCAAGAGGGAGGCTTAAGTGTTTTCATGGAGAGGCTCTGCGGCAAAGACCCTACAGTTACCAAGCATTTCATAAAAAATTGGAAGAATGGCAAGGTTCTGGTTGGTACCCAGATGATGATGGTGGATGAAGACATCATTGCTGAAGCTACGGGGATGGTTAAAGATGGTATCAAGTTTTATAGAGATCGAAATGTTTCTGATAAGGCGGCGGATAGATTTCCTATCCGGATGGAGAAAAAAAGAAATTGGTGAAGGTGGATAACTCCTACCACTCCCCTAAGTGTATTTGTAGGCCATGGAGGTTTGTGCTGTTTGCTACCATCAGCTACATTACTCTGGATGGAAGATTCACAAGGGCTTATGGGCACCATTTTGTGTTGCTCAATCAATTCCGCCATGGTGAAAAGGTAAGTCTGCCTTATTATTTAGCTTGTTCTATGGATCATACCATTAAAGAAATGCAGAAAGACCCTCAAGGTGACCATGCTCTCCATCAGGGTCTTATGGTTTTAGTTTACAAGTTATTGAAAGGGAAATCCATTGAGAAACCCATTAGAGGTAAAAATACCAGGGATGATGACACGGAAAGTGAGTATAGTGGTTTCAACCTCGACTCAGAAACTGAAGGTGAGTCTAAGGACCTCAGCAAAAAGGGGAAGACTAAGGGGAAAAGAAAGAGGACTGTTGTCGAATCTGACCTCTCGGACTCTGAAGATGAGTCTTTTGATGAGAAATTCATTAAAAGCAAGAAAGGAAAGGGAGTGGGAAAACAAACCCAAAGGAACAAGAATACCCGTAAGAGTACTAACAAGGTTAAAAGGCAGATACTGATTTCTTCTGATGAGGATGCCGAGGCGGATAAAAATGACAATATGAAGGGTAAGGAGGAGGATGAGATTCCAGATGAGGATTGTGGTGAGGATATGAGTACTCAAGGTGTGCAAAATGAGGGCCAAGAGAATAAAATGGGAAATCCAAGCGACTGTCATGGGGATAATGATGGCATCAAGGGATTTTGTGAAACTATCAGCAAAATGGCGAAAGATATTAGCAATCTAAAGACTGACCTTAATGTTATTAAAAATGCTACGATAGGCGAAAAGCCTCTTTCTGAAAATGTTAAAGAATTAGTGGTTGCAATTAACAATGTTGAAGCTATTGAGGCCATGGTCGGTAAAATTCTTGAAACAGAAAAGAAGGTGAAGGAGCTGGAAGGGAATAAAGAGGCGAATGGGCTGGAAACTGCCATGAACAACCTAGCCAATAGAGTCGACAAGATGGAATTAACTGTGAAGAGGATTGCTGAGCAAAATTTCCAGATTCTTAAGGCCTCTGTGGATAATATGAATATCCTAATTAACAGATTTGATCACATTAAAGATAAGGAGGGCAACAAGGACCAAATGGAGAAAAAGGGTCATGAGAAGAGAACTAGGGCCAACACCAGGAAACGGGGTGACATCAAGGGACGAGAGCTGGATGAATTGAAGAACTCTGCAGACAACATGAAGCAGATGGTGGTTCATGCAGAAGATATTATAAAAAATATTTAGCTGTCTCTGTCTCTGTCTTTGTACTTGTGTTGTCCTTTTGCTATCCTTTGGCTGTCTTAGTGCAGCTTTCTGTGTTTTGTGTTCCCTTTTTGTTTTGGTTGGGAACTGTTTCTTGTTTGGGCGATCAGGCACGGTTTATTCCTCTTTAATGCTTTATCTTTCTCTTGGTATGTATTAAGGTTTCGGGTTCCTTTCAAAAACCTATTTTTACTTAATCAAAACATAAAAAATAAATATTAAATTGAGAAGGGTAAAAAAAAAAGCTACATTCCATAGGGACACATCCCCACCCTGTTGTCCAATGTCACAGTCTCCACTGCTATCCCAAGGACAACAAGGGTTGTCCCTAGTTATCCCAGCCACTTAACTATAGCCAAAAAAAAAGTTATGTTCCATAGAGACGCATTCCTACTCCTCTATCCCATGTTGTTGTCTCCAATGCCTTCCCAAGCACAGCAGAGGATGTCCATAGCTATCCCCTGTCCTCTAGGGAAATTGGGATACATCCCTGTTTTTTTCAAAACAATCAATTATTTTCAAATAAAAAAATGAGAGAGAGAAAAGTGTAAAATTCTTCATTTTTTTCATTGTGTTGTAAACTTGGAGCATGGTGATGTTATGTTCATCAAGAGAACAATTTGGATTGTTGAGTGGTATTGTTCAATTGTTTGAATTTATAGTATAAAAGATTGGGCATATCATATGTTCAATGCTTCTATTTTTTTTGCTAAAGCTAGGGGCCATTGTAGTTATTAAGTATACATTCTTTTGTCTCCATCACTATTTACAATATATATCAGAGTTGCCGGAAACTCCTTTGTCCCTCCCCGGGAACGTGTTTCCCTGTATCCGTTCCCGTTTCTGAAACAGATACGTATCCGATACAGCCCAGATACACGTTGAATATTGTACCCACGCATGCCCAAAAATCCTAGATTTCCAACCATGCTAAATACTAATGTGATTTGATTTTTTTTTTAAATTGACATAAATCTTCCTAAATTTAATTTTAAAAAACTTCTTTAATGCATTTTTTTTAAAAAAAGGTATCAACAAAACCTACACCAAATGAAATGTTTTTCTATTTCAGTGAACCCATTTTTTGGGTTATCTTCCAATGCAACTCTTCTATTTTTGCATATTGTAAAATGTTAAATCAACTTATCATTATTTATGTAGAAATTATGTGTCTATATTGCTTTTGAAGTAATGAAAATCTCCTCAAATAACTTAGAAAATTGTGTTGAATATATGTGTATGTGTTTTTTATGAATGACGTGTCCAGCCGTATCCATATTGGGGGTCTTAAAAAACAGCCGTATCCATATCTGTATCCAATACCGTATCCGTATCCAATACCGTATCCGTATCGGATACCATATACGTGTCCATGCAACTTTGATATATATACTAGGTATTTTGCAGCCAAATATTTTAGATCTTTATTAAATGTGATATTTGAGAAAGGTTGAAGCTTAAACATAGCTTTCATTTGCTAAACTCGAATTAGGTATCATCATGTTAGACTTGAAATTGGATGCTGCGATTCAACAAATGTTTCATCATTTCTTGGTTACCATCAAGATACACCATAAAGAAACTATATCTTCTTGCATGCAAACCATTATGGCCTTAATCATTAATGAAAGTGATGCTATCTTCGAGCCCATTTTATCTATGTTGTTGGTTGTTTTGAAGCAAAAACGGGATAATTCTTCAACTGCATATGAGTTGGTCAGCAATGTGTTCAAACAATGTGAGAAGCTGAAACATTATTTGGTTAATGAGGAGCAGGTGGAAATAAAGGAGTCCATCACAAAGCATTTGGATAGAGAGATTGCCTCATCTCATGAGGAATGTATTATTGAGCCCCAAGATGACTCATTAGGCATGTATGCAGCTACTGTCGATTAGATTGTGCATGAAGGAAAAGACAAAATGGCAACTTTCAGTACAAGTTCGGATTTATCCACTGAGGTTTCTGAGACTATTGACAGACTTCATGATTACAGTGGAGCAGATGTAAGTGATGAGTTCACTAATCTATTTTCAGATGAAGAACGTGTTGAAGGTGGGAACATTGAAGTTTATAAACCAGCTGATAGTGACAATCTCTTATCACACTTTAGTGATGACAGCTCAGTGGAGTGTTTGGTTGACTTCCAAACTAAACCCATGGAGGAGAGTGTTCATGATGACATTAGTATTGATGACTTGTTGAGACATTTGTTTAGAGATTCAATCACACATGAGGTTCATATTTTCTCTGAACAAAGCAATCAGCCCTTAAGTCCTTTTTGATCTGGGTGTGTTGGCACCAGTATGAAAAAGAACCTTCTTGGGATGAATTTCCTTTTGATTATAGTGTTGTTCCAACTTCATCTCAATAGTTATGTATGGAGGATGGCATTGAGGAAGCTGATTTTGAGAGGTTTAATCTTGAAAACATATCAGACTTATTATTGCATGGAGCTGATCTTGAGCAAAGGTCTACTGATTTGGTTGATTTGGATCCACAACTTACTGTTGAAAATGGTAAAGGAGAGGCACATGAGACTTGGGACAGCCATGGAGTAACTACTAGAAGGTATGAAGAGAGTTCAGATTTTGGTATTCATCATAGCAGCAGTTCACTATCCTTGCATGATCATGATTGAAAGAATCAATTCTTGGTGTTCGTTAAAAGTGAAGTGCAAGTTTTATCTGAACTGGATGGCACACATAGGCTTGTGGGAGACTTGATTGAAAATTTATCAAGAAGTCAAGTGAGCAGATTATCTCCCTTGTTGATTTGCAAAAGATTAAGAGTACTATGGAGGAAGTAAAATCAGCCTACTTGCATGTGATCCATGATAGAGATATGGCAACCAAGATTGCAGATGAAGCATTATCTATGTCTAGGGGGGGCAAAGGGGGAGGTTAGCGAGCTCACCATTGAGCTTAATTTCATGTAACTTGCTTTGGAAAGTGTCCAAAAGGCACTTCTTGAAGCAGAAGAACAGCTCTATGAGGCCAAACAATTCAAGGAACAGAAGAATAAAGAAAGAGCAAGGGAAATTAAACAGGTAATTGAAGAACTTAATAGAATTCAAGAGGAGTTTGAACTAGCACATTGTCCCAAGAAATCAGAAAATGTAAGTTTGGAGCATAAGGATTATGATAGCAATTGGTTGGTCGCTAATCCATTGTTTGAAATGGGTGCTGATATGACATTTGATTATCCACTCTTCGAGTTGGATGAGGGAGCTCTTTCCAATTTCAGCAATGTGGTTGGAGTTGATCACAGGATTTGGGACCCAAGTGCAGTCTTCAACTGTGAGATGTTGACTAGGGATTGGAGTTGTGGACAAAACTCTAGAGCTGGTACTGCTGTCCACTTTCCAATCGGCCTACACAGGACTTTCAGTTCTTGACACGCAGATGAGTTTGTATGCCATCCCAATCCAATAATGGAGAATTTTGTGGTTGAAATTGGTTCGTAGAGGTAATTTGATTATAGAAGAAGTCTTTTCAGCCATTTCCATGCTCACATCTCCTATGTTTTCAGGGTAATTGAAATTCATATTGATAGCCGCTGCCCTTGCATTTTCGTGCTATTTATGCCGACTTCAATCTACGAGCAGATAGATTTTGAGTGCTTGCAGGATTTATGGCAGCCGGTTGAGGGAGTTGTTCTGGACATAGTTCAGTTATTTTTTTCTTCCAACTTGGTGAGTGATGGATATCACAGCCAATTTATGGTGTTGGTATGCATATCTTTAGATGATGCTTTGTTGATTGCAGAGGGTTGGGTGTGTTGGTGTGTTTGGAATAACCCCTTTGACACTTGGAGATTTAGTGTCAATGATGTGTTATTAGTTTATAACCGTAGAGGCAGTCCCAGGATACCTAGTTTCAGGATTGTTAGTGTTGTCATCTTCTTTATCAGCCACTTGTCAAGGATTGATTTGATTCATTTTTGGGACATCATGTGGAGATATGTTGAGGATTACGTTTTGGGGTTGGGAAGGTTATCTTTCCTGTTGCCCAGGAAGTATAAGGCAGTGAGATAGCAAATGCAGATCTTACTATGATGTTTCAGCAGAAGATGTTTCATGGTATAGGTTTCAGTCCTTACAGGTATTCAATTTAGGTTTTGATGATGGTTACAATTTGGGGTTACGGGAAAGGAGAGTGAAGGTTTGACTCGATGGATTTATGGATATAATCAAAGCGGTGTAACATCAGCATGGTGGGATCTTTCTGACATAGACATAGAACCCTGGGATCACATGTTGTAGTCTGGATCAATCTAGTGACTTTGATGTTGTGCAGGCATAGCTTGAGGACAAGCAATCGTTGGGAAGGGAGGACTATAATGTCCCCATTTTAGGGTTCTCTTGCATTGCAGTGGGCTCTAACCCTCTCGGTGGAGGTTTGCTCTAACCCTCTTCGTGGGGGTTTGTCTTCTCTAAGGGGTTATTAGATGTTGCTAGTGAGCTCAAATAGTCCTGAGGACACTTATGCCAATTTTTGGGGTGATTTCCAACTTCTGGTGTGTTATCTCAAAAAATCTTGGAGAGGGCGTCTATTTATAAAAAGTTGCCTGATTGGCTTGATTTCTCATTATTCTTTATCAAGATCACTCCAATGCAATCAGATTTCAATTCTGAAGCTTTCTTATGGTTTCTGCAAAATGGGTGCATTAATGGCTTTATTTTAATCATTTTACTAGGGATGCTTAAATTTTATTAAAATATTTTAAAAGCACCTTTGTGTTATAGCTCGTTAGAACTGGGATGAATTTTTTTAAATCATGGATGCATAAAACAAGGACCTTGCATGTTAAATTATCATTAATAAAAAGGTCTTTCCGGAGCTAAAATGGAGTTTTAATCAAAAAAGTGAATTTTAAATTGTCTTTTCTGGAAGTTTGGCGAGAAAAAATATACAAGGCATTTGAAAGGCTCTTTTGGCATTATGCAGATTGCGTTATTTCTCTCTAGTGAAACCCTTGGGTTTTGAAGATTGAACACAGTTCGCCTCAGCCTTTTGGAGGTCGAAAACCCTCTTGAAGAAGATTGGCTACGGTTGTGAGAGATCCTCCCTAGTCAATGTTGTGTAGCTCATTTAGAGTTGCAGCTTGAGCAATACAAAGATTTGTGGGCAATGATTTGATACTAAAAGAGAAAAAATTTCTAAGTTTGCTTGTGCAAAATAAATTTAAGGTTTTGAGGATTTGGATTTTTGGTGAGAAGATTATATTTCCAGTTCAATTCATTTTGCTGAAGAGATTTCTCGATGAAAGGGATGATTTTATCATACATATATACTACTGTCTTAAGCTGCCAGCACCCATTCATTGGATTAATATTCCAAAAAGGCTGACACGCAATTTCAATTTACCTTTAAAGAGTCGACATTGTTTAAGATATTGTTTCAGCTCTTTTTAAAAAGCCAGGGGTGCTCACATTTGTCTTTTTCTGTGATGTGGATAAGAATGTTGATACTGAAAGAAGATTAGATGATGCCCCTCTCATCATATTCCCACCGTCAGATTTTGCATTAATATGTGAAAGGTTTATTTTAAGAACAGCAGCACTTCTCTTTATGGGCCATGAGGAATTAGTAGAGGTATCGTGAGGTGAAGAATGCTTATTTGTTGGGGGTGATGTGGAGGTGGGTGAAAAGGAAGTGATTTGTTGGAGAAATTACAGCTGTTGTTTGGAAGAATTTGTATGATTTAAAATTGTCTAGGTGGCACAATAAAGTTATATGCCTAGTCTTTAATCCCACCTAAGTATCGTCTCGCAAAAGAGGCTTGAGCATCAGCCATAAGGGAGTCAACTCCGTGCTACACACAGCTGACAGAGATACGACGTGGAGCCCCTTTCATCAAATCACAGCTCAGCAAAGGTAGTCCACCAAGGGAGGTCATGGAAAATAAGGAGGATATACTTGCACCAAGGCTGAGGACTTTGACCATTGCCTCAACCAAGAATTAATTACTGGATGATGTATCTTGCAAGTGGTGAATGAGTGAATTTGTAGAGTTTGAAAGGCATGTGAAAATCATAATTCTGAGCATAACCTTCCAGAATAGCAGGGCGCTGGTTATTAAGCTACAGCAGCAAAGAAAGGGACAGTTCAAACCATTGTGAGGTTAATCAAGTGTTAGTGTAAGGAAAGAGCAAGTCATGGGAATTTTCTGAGCATTTCCTGTGGTTGGGTGCAGACCTGAGCGATTTCCCATTGCTATTCCATTGCCAGCGATCAAGTCTACGCTAAGTTATTAGCTCTGCAGAGTCACATGGCAGATACAAGCAGAAATCTTTCTGCCATCAGTTCCATAATGGTCAATTGAAGAGGTCAGAAATATCAAATTGTAACCTGTTTTTTCTGAGTATGAAGTTGCTGTAATGTTCATTTGACTAAAGTAAATCAATTATGTTATTTGGGCAAAGCAGTCTTAAATCTGAATTTAATTGTCATTGACTGTATTGCATCCTTTCTAATTCTGAGCAACAAATGCTGATATCATTATATCAACTTCTAAACTAGCAACACATGGTGACAAACTGAAACGCTCATCCTTGCAAGCAAACCATACATTTATGGAGGTAGGCAAACTGTTTGACATTATGTCTGAGGACTGAACTCGAGAAGAGGAGAAAAAAATTGGTTAGCAAACAGGATATGTGAAATTGTTTTTGGGCAAGAAAACCCCTTCTGGAGTAGTTGCAGCATCAAAAATAGCCACTAATGGCACATCGAGTCATGTAGGGAGGTAGGTGGGAGTGAGCATAGCAAAAACACTGGAATTTTAGAGTTTAGGGGTCGGAGATACCTCGTGACTCTTACCACTTGTTAAAGATCGAAGTTTGAGGATACCATAAGAAAAAGGTACTCAGATAAGGAAAAGTTAAAAACTCCAACAAAAATGAGGGAAAGAGAGAAGTTTGGCGAAAAGGGACGACAAGATGGCAAACTCCAAAATCGCAACAAGATAAAAAAAATGAAGGCAAGGAAAGATATGGGAATAGAGGACATGACAATAGGTGGGAGTGAACACAGCAAAAAGGCGAAAATATCGGAGTTTTGAGGTCACAGATACCTCATGACTCTGAAAACTTGTTAAGGATTGAGTTAAGGGGTACCACAAGAAAGTTACTTGGGCAAAGAAAAGTTTGAAACTTTAACGAAACAAGGGAAAGAGCAAGGTTTGGCAAAAAGGGATGATATGATGGACCACATCGAAATCTTGAAAAAAGAGGGGAATGTTCCCGATTCGTGGCTGGGTCGGCCAGCACCAATACCATTAATTAACTAAATAATAAAGTAAATTTATGAAAAACTAGAATTATTAAATAAATTTTATTTCACCTAGCCGAACTGTTTTAGCCGCTCTTGGGTAGGTTTGGTTTTGGAGCCGACTTATGTGGAATTGATATATATAGGTGATTGCTGGGTTGTTTAGGCATCTAAGGTTTCTTATGCCTCTTGCATTAAACAAATGCATTGGATGCTCAGATGCAAACCTGAGTGTCTGGAACTGGTAGCACGTAGCCCCTGCCAGCAATACCATTAAAGTTTTCCATTGTTTCATGCCAATGCTGTTATCCATTATTACATTAAAAAATCTGACTATACCTGATCTACGCACTACACACGTTCAGAGAACACGGAGATATTAAGCAAAGCGGACTCGGCTACAGCTCCTGAGGAGAATCTGTGTTATGTTCCAGACTGGGTGCGAATTGGTGATTAATTATGTTTGTAATAACAGATCTGGTTGGGCTGGATGTGAGTGGAATTGAATCACCCAAAACTGAAGTCAAGGAGATCTCAGCTACTGCCTGCACCTCTAGACGCAAGCACATTTTTGAACATCATGCCCGGAAAGTGGGGCTCAATATTACTTCTTTTTGACATTGACTGAGTCAGTCTTACAAATGTGAGAATTCTGCATGTTTGCTGGTGATTGGTATGTCAGGCTGTATAACTTCAGAATTGCCTCTGTAGTAAGAAGTTTCTGAACATTGGTCAGATATATGTATATATCTTCTAAAATATTACACAAGTTTTTGTAGTTTGGTACATCTGCAATAATATTGTGGATATGTTGAATTAATCCATTGCATGAATCTGAGTTGTAAGGTTGTCTCTGTTTAAAGAATACTATCTCAATTTCATATTTTTAATCAGGATTTGCAAAATAACAAATTAATATCTTTCAAATGAAGGCGGGGAAACTTATGGGAAAAGGGTACATGACAAACTTCTATCACCTCATATCATTTTCCTGAACCTAGGTGTAATATCAAAGTACATCTCCAACATTAAAAGCTACTCTGATTGTCATAGAGCTAAGTTACCGGTTTGGGTTTGGGCTCAGGTTCGAACATGCGAACCCGGTCCGTGGGTTTGGCAAAAATTTTTTGCCCTTTGGGTTCGTGGATGGGTTAGGTATTGTCAGCTGACATCATATACAAAAGCACCAAACACCATAAACCCATCAATAGCTGAGTTTAGGTCCCCAGCCAAGTAATCCTAGCACCCATGTGCTTAGTGCTAAAACCATCATAAAAAAATTCTCAAACCAAAAGAATCATGTATAGTTTATTAACAAGTGCAAGGAATTTCCATTAAAATCATAAAACTTACAATGCTTTCCCAGTCCATAGATGGTCACCTTTTACAATCAACCTCGAAGCCAACTAAAAATATCCTTAAGGAAAACCAACGAGTATGACTCAAATTCACCTCCTAAAGGTAGGAAAAAACATATACATGCCAATCAACCCTGTACCAACTAGGATCTAGCAATGTAATAAATTAATACACAAGCCCTACATGCAACAACAATTCTTTGGAACGAATGAAATCAAACTTATCTCAAGTCCCCATTCCAAGATTATTGCATTATAATCTTCAATAAAACAACCCATAGAAACAAGCACACACCCATGTGAAGATTTCATAACTTCACCTGTGTCATGTGCCAATGCCCTCGAAAGAGAAAAGGAAAGGTATCATGAAGAAGAAACTTCCAGATGAATGAATGAAATTTCACCCTTAAATCCCTTCACGAGCAATAAATTCCATTTAGAACTTAATAACAGGCAAACTGATATTTCACAATTATTACTAGAAGCATTGATAGGAGGGGAAGCAATCTTTTCGTTCAATGCAATCAAGTGAAACTGGGTGGGAGCCAAAATTAACCAAAGGCTAACAGAACACCAATATGAAAGAAAAGGCAACATCACATATTATTTAAAGATTTTGCCAAGCCAGCTTGGTGGTAGAAAACATTTTCATTCAACATATGGATATGTAGTTCAATAGATAAGAAAAACTTTATTTTGAGGTCCTTAAGACTAAGAGTAAATAGTCAAGGTTGGAATTCAACAACTAAAAACATATTCAAAGGATATCAAAAGTCACTTTAGAACAGGACCACACTCTAAAATTAAACAAAAAGATAAGGAAGAAACAAACAATAATGGAATATCTAAATAATTACTTCCCTCCCAAGGGTTGAGCTTAATTGGTTGAAACATTGAGTTCTCATTGTGGAAACCCAAGTTCAAATCCGAAAGGGGCATCTAATATGGAATTTTAAGTTGTGAAACTTGATCTTCCATAGTTGGCTTCTAGTGTGGAGGTGGTTTCTAAATAAGTGGATTTCTAAGTTGTGACTCTTGGTCTTCCATAGGTGGTCTCTAGTGTGGTTGCTCAAAAGGAGCTAGCATTAGTCTCATTGTTGTGCTCACAAGAGCTTGTATTGATCTCATGTTGATGCTTGTATGAGCAAAATATTTGTAACCAATTATCAATATAAAAAAAATATTGCTTCTACCACTACACAATCAAAATGAAGATTAGTGGACCTTGCTACCACTATTGATTTACGCTCAAACAGGTTTGGGGGATTTTTTGGCCCCAATGAGGTTTGCTCAAAGAGACAAGTGTAAGGCCCCCAAAACTAACCACAAGCAATAGAAGAGGGGGAAAACAAACAATGTGGAGAACCAAAGACACAAATAAGTCTCAATTGTCTCCCTTGCAACCATGCCAAGAATCACATATAACAAACCCCAAGGGTAAAGAGTAAATTGTAAGGAAGAATTGCGATGCACCTCATTGATTCTAGCAACACCCAAAGCTTCATTGACTCAAAGTTGGTGAAACCTATAGGCTTAAAGACTCAAACTTGATGACATTTGTGGGCATGTAGCTTGCTCTTCAACACTAAGACTATAATTGAATGTACCAAGCAGTCGATGGGCTGAAATTGTAGTTGGATAGCCATGAATTGAACTCTGATTTTATTGTGAAGCCAGAAAAAGTGAATGTAGTTATGCTGGCAAAGTGTTGAAATCTTTGAGAAATTTCAAGTAGATCTTGATAAGTTGTATATGAAATTTGAGGAATGACAACATCTGATAAGAGTTAGAGGTCTGCAAGAAAATCTGAATAAACTAATTGCAACTCGTACAATAGGTATATAACTTGAAAAAGGCTTATCTTGTTATACTTTTCGATTTTTAATTTTTTAGTTGTACAAAGGGCCTACATGAAATGAAAGTTTTTAATTATGTTCACAAGACCGAGCAATCTATGGGACCTAAGAATTGATGCATAGCAAGAAAAAAAAAAGTCCCCAACAACCTACAACGCTTATTTTTTTTCTGCTAATGGATCTTTTGCTATGAATTTTGATCAAGTAATCTACTATTTTGCTATCCACTCCTCTTCAAACAAAGTTGTTAAAGATTGTACTTTTAGAGTATTAGCATAGTTGACTTGCATATTCTCATGTGTCATATGCTCCAAGATATAATTCCATTCCATATCCACTAATCCTAATGTGCAAAGGCAACAATGTAATGTCCCTTTCTGAAATTTTTTATGAAATAATGGATTTGAAGCACGAGCAACCATATTCACCAAAGAACATACAAACAAACTATATCCCACAGCAAAAAAATTATTAAACTCATCACACACACACACACACACACACACACACAAGAACATACAAACAAACTATATCCCACAGCAAAAAAATTATTAAACTCATCACACACACACACACACACACACACACATAACTTACACATTTGAATCATAGCACTCATATTGATATCAGCACATTAAATGGGATTGTTTACAATCATTATAACAGGAACACACCACAATAACAACAATGCTCATACTAACTCACTAAACTTTCCTACAATGCCTTGAAGCTTTGATGCACTCCCTAAGTGTGAATACCCTAATAGAAGCAAAGGGTTATAGGCCTATGATTCCAGAATCAATGGGGATTCATCCACTATTCAGTCTCTTATGGAGTTTCATCCATAGAAGATTGAACACAAAGTGCCCAGAAATATATAACATAACCTCCTAATTAAGCAAAGTTTCCTAGTTCAATATGCTATCCATTCAAGGATTAATTAGATGGCCAAGACCCAAGCGGGTGCCAAGGCCAAAATTTGAATGTCACACACTACCATAGGTTGACCTCACGACCTTCCAATTTTCCTGCCATTCCACATGCTAGAATTCTGCCTGACATTCCACATGCTACCATTGCTCCTTTTGTCTTTTTGTTTGTCGGTCGCACCCCAAATCCCCAACTTGTGTTTCTTAGGCACGTGTCGAGCCTCACCCCCAACCCCCAACAAGCCTTTTAAAATTTGCAATTGTAGATTCGGGCTCTCTCTTCTCCCGACTTGGCACAAGTTAGGTTGAAGCCCCAACCCCCAATCCCGATGTGTCATTGAGTTGACTCCCTCCTCGTGCTCTAGCATGGGTCAAGCGATATCCCCAAACCTTAATCCCCAACAACCATCTACCATGAGTCAAGCCTCGACCCTAATCTTTGATCTCTAACATT
Organism: Cryptomeria japonica; assembly: GCF_030272615.1. NCBI lineage: Eukaryota > Viridiplantae > Streptophyta > Pinopsida > Cupressales > Cupressaceae > Cryptomeria > Cryptomeria japonica. Next base: position 560,466,291 of record NC_081414.1, on the reverse strand, counting down.
TTCTTGGTGTTATCCCATTGGCATCCAGACGTCTAATCGCCGATGTCTTCCTAGTATAAGTCAAGCAGCAGCCCCAAACCCCAATCTCCAAAAAGGGGCATGAAAAGTCCTCCCTCCCCAAGATTTCCTCAAACAATGCAAATTGGGATGCTTAAGTATCTCATGCTAATGAGTTGAATCATGATACTATTCATAGAGCCTAGATCTTGTACCTGTTAGATGATGCATCTTCTGCCAAAGATGCCCTATGCAAACCTGAATGTTTAAATGCCACCATGCCAATATGAATCCTACTGTAATGCTCATGTAATCTAGATCGTGTACCTTCTTATCAAGCAGTGAAGGCAACCAACTACCCATATCTGGTGAATGAGCATATCCACTAACTCACATAAGACCAAGAGCTGCTCTATGCATTTGCCACCATGTTTTTGCTACATCGATCTGATCTCTAGATAAGTACAATAATAATTCCCTTGAGTTCCAATGGATCCTATCATTGTACTATAGGCTGGGACCCTTATGAATGTGGACCACTCAGCGTCCATATCAAATGGAATGAAGTTGCAACAACCAAAATTTATTCCAAAACTCATACAAAACAACAGCGCAATAGTTGAAACAATTGTTTCTTGCAACTGCTATGACTGAAAAATTTTACAGACAACACAGTTCATGAAAGTTTTCCAAAAATCTGCAATCCAACAGCTGGATGTGATTGACAATAACAGTCTAAAATCAAAAACCTTGAAAATTAGCAGTATTAAAATGGTACAATAGTTGCGATACTGAAATCTCTTGCAAGAATCAACAACATGGAAACTAGAAACAACCAATACAATGCCTCAAAATATCCCAACAGCAACATCATGGTGAAAACCACTTAATCCTATGACTGAATACACCTGTATGGGCTCCTTGCCTTTAAACTTTATCTTTATTATGTATCTTTCAAGGGGATATGACCAATGTTTGTCAATTATGATATTCACCTTTCCAAACTAGTGTAACAAGATTTATCTGGGACTCCAAAGACTCTTCCCATATTGCACCAAGCTTTACCACTTGAAAGATGGTCTATATCAGATTGTATATAGGCTGGAAGATGGCTGTCACAGTCATATTTGGCTTGGAATCTCCCTTCAAACAATGGACTATTGGCACTTAATATTCCCAAGGAATAAGACTTTTAACACAAGCATGAGGCAAAAGGATCTTCCCTTAAACATCTCTGTAATAGTACATTTCTCCACTCAGAATCAAAAATGTAACAGTTAGAAACCACCCTGTACTAGCTGCAAACACCTCAACAATGATAGTGGTCTGGAGGTTCCACTGTGTGACTGAAAATTCTTCTTTGGCTGCTAGGAAAGTGTGCAAATTTACTGGAGATGCTGTGAGTAGCACATCCAAAATCTAAAACCATACTTCGAATGGCCCTTGGCTCATATCTTTTGCAACCAATACTCATCCCAACTATGTCAAATTGATGTTCCTCAATCGAGGAATTCCATTCAACATTTATCCTCTTTGGTGGGCAATTTAGAAGTCCAATATTGAGCATGATCAAAACAGGCCAAATACTACTAAAGTCAAACACCTTACCATTGGAAGAAATAGTGACTGTCACCAACAATCTTTCATCCATGGGTCCATGCAACTTTTGAGATCTTCTTCAGTGCCTGAAAGTTCTACCCCCTCTCCCTTGGGTTTTAACTCCATAGTGGACTCTATCATTGGATGTATCCTTGGCATGCCCCATATTATGTTGAACTATCCTATGACATACAAGTCATTGTACTCCATGAATCCATCTACTACGCTGCCATGATGTTGTGCCCACTTGTTCTTCTTATGTGATGAAAGACCTAAAACATCTCGCTTGAGCTGGAAACAAATCATCACAGTTTACTTGGCACCTTATCCACATCAGTGCTAGGATGGTTGGACCGATTGCCCCCATAACAGAGCCTTCCCACTAGCATTACCATGCAAGGGAATCTTCTCAAAATGTATCACTCCAGTATTGCCTACAACTTGAAACGTCAAAACCAACACTATTAAAATAATGTAACACCTGTAAGTATGACAAAACTGTGCAAAAATTGGCTGATTATTGTAAGGATGGTAAATAGCCATACATAGACTAAGAACTCTCCATTAGAAGCTACCAACTATAAATTGCTCTTCATCATAACTAGGAATCCTTGCAAAATCACATGTGAAAGCCAATGGAGTAAATGAAGCACCTGCTAACAATGATGGCAGTAATATTAGGACTGGAAACTAGATCCATCGCTTTCCTAGGAATGCTTTTGCTGGGGTGTAAGGATACCATCTTATCATAGCCCCAATGCCTTGTGCTTTTTTGGAGATCAAGCATCCCATGTTGCTCATGTTGTGCTACCCTCTCATACGACAGAATTTCTCCTTGGAACCTTCCAATGAAAACACCATGCATCCTCAACTCGTGATGATATTCTCTGCTCAACAATAGCCTTGAAAAATCAAGTGTCACACAATTCCAATCCAAGGCAAACCAAGTACAGCTCCTGATAGATGATTTACCTTTGAATAAAATTGTAGTTGTTTCCAAATTGAAATTCCACACAAAAGTCTTTGCATATCACATGTTCACCCAAAATGGTAACCAATCACTCTACTTTTGTGATGCTTGGAATTTGGGGTGTCTCGTTCTTCATGAATCCTCCAATTTACTTGTAGTTTGAAATACAGAACACCATACCAAGCTTAGTCACAAAATCATGCACATCAAAATGACACATGTTTTTCTTACTTCCGTCTAGCATCAAACTCCCAGAGTGACTATCTCCATTTGGCCTTTAGGTGTAGTGAAGTGACAACTTGGTGAATGCCTCCATTGCCTTTCATGTCCATGTAGGCCTCTCTTGGATCTATCATGTGTGAACTAGTGGTCCCCTTTTCATGACTACCAAACTAACCCATCAACAAGCTCATCAAAATTGGAGCAAAAGAGTTTGAATGTTTCCTAATCAACCTCTATGTAGCAAATGTGTATCATCATGGAGTTTCCTTCCCTCATATCAGCAATTGCCAAAAGGGCAAAGGAGTTGGAAATTGTACAATCCATTTTGAGCAAATATCATTTTGCAGATCTCCATCAAGCCTTTGATCAACCTATAAGATCTCATTAGGAGGATGCATCAACATGCTAGTCCCATAATATAAGTCTCCATACATCTCACACTTGCTCATGATCCTGCTTAACCCCTGTGTTGTTGGTGTGTAAGGGATGGAAAGTCTAAAATCAACAGTAGAGTAGCTCCATCAAACACATGGTCTCCTAGATCTCACGCCATTGCACGTGAATGTCCTTGATCCTGCTAAAAATAATCCCCACACCCCAAGCTAAAGGGGTATAACTTCCATTTCTCCAATGTAGGGTTTTCATGATCAACTTGCGATTCCTCTTCATCGAGGTCAATCAAATTCAAAGCATAACTGATATCTTGCAAATCATCATCACATGGTCCAATCATTCTCATACAATACAATTCATCATTACATGGCGCAATTATTTCTATACCTATAAATTGGGTGGATGTTTTTTTGACATCAATTGCAATTAATGACACATCTTCAACACACAATGCCGACTCTTCATTAGAGACGATGCTAGTTGAAATTGAACCTCGCTATCTTCTATTATTGAAGTGTCCTCTTGTTTGACATCCTGTGACTCTGTTTTTTCTTCTTGCTCTATTATCACAACTTCTTTCTTGACCTCTTCTTGTGTTTTTGGCTTTGGTGTATTATTCACTATTTCAAGTTCCACAATCTTGGGCTCTCCCTCTTTCAAGAATGATCCTTTTGGCTCTTGCTCCTTGAACTATTCTAAATCTTCCTTCTTTTTTCTCCCTCTTCTCATGTAGTTTCATGTCATCATCTCATAATACTCAACAAAAGACATGTCTTGACCAATGGAAAAATCGAAGCCCATATATTTAGCATGATATCTCACCAATGTTGTATTATTCTCCTCTCGTTTTAAAATTTTGGCTTTGAATCTAAATGTCATTAAACCCATAGCTTCTTTTTCTCTTCTCCCAATTTCCCTATCACTTATTTGCATGACCTCCCATAACCACACACTCACAAGCTAGCAGGAAAGGTGCTTTGGTACCACTATAATGTCCCTTTCAAAAAAATTTAATGAAATAATAGATTTGAAGCACAAGCAACAATATTCACCAGATAACATACACACAAACTACATCCCACAGCAGAAAATTAATTAACCTCGTAACACACAGAACTTGTACAATTGAAACATAGCACTTATATTGATATCTTCACAATAATTGCGATTGTTTATGATCATTATAACTGCAACACACCACAATAACAACAATGCTCATACTGACTCACTGAACTTTCCTACAATGCCTTGAAGCTCTAATGCACTCCCTAAGTGAGAATGTCCTCACAAAACCAAAGGGTTTTCATCCTATGATTCCAACAATCAATGGGGTTTCGTCCACTAATCACAATCTCCTATGGGGTTTTGTCCACAAAAGATTGAACGCAAAGTGCCAAGAAATACATAACATAGCCTAATGGTTACAATTGCAAAATTTCCTAGTTTTAATATGCAATCCATTCAAGGATTAAATTAGTCGGCCAAGACCCAAGATGGCTCCAAGGGAAAAATTTGAATGTCACACGCCACCACAAGTTCACCTCATGGTCTTGCAATCTTCCCACCATTCCACACGCTCCTATTCTTCCTTTTGTCTTGTTGGGCATGATTGCGTCCCCGATCCTTGACTTGTGGTTCCTAGGCACATGTCAAGCCTCACCCTCGACCCCCGACAAGCCCTTAAGATTCTCAATCAAAGATGCAAGCTCTCTTCCCTCTTGACTTGGCATGGGTTAGGTTGCTAAGTCGACTCCCTCACACTCTAGTGCATAGGTCGGGCAGTATCCCCAAACTCCAATCCCCCAACAGCCATTTGGCATGCATCAAGCCTCGACATTGATCTTAAATCTCTAACATTTTCCTAGCAAGACCCCAATAGCAATCCCGACCTCTAATCGTTGATTTCTTCCTAGCATGAGTCAAGCAATAGCCCCAATCCCTAATCTCTAAAAAGGACCATGACAAACAAACCCTATCAACCCACTCCTCTTTGAGTATTTTCCACCTCCCTATTTTGCACCTAAAATGGTGTGAGCTAGTTCTTAGCTAGGTTATTAGCATTTTAGCTTTCCATTTTATCTCTACTCATATATGGTGCTTTTGCTCATGGTCACATGTGGGATTGAATTGCTTGACATAATATGCTCTTTTTCACCCAAGTTGTTTTGTCCACGTGACTACTTTGACTTTCTCTCTCACAAACCTTTTGATTTCCACATATGCATTTGGGCACTCTTGCATGTTAATTCCCCATTTGCACATCCACTTCAAATTTTGCTTCATCCACTTGTTCTTTATTTTATTTAACTTTTCCTCCATTGATATTGTGAGCCAGCAGTGTCCTTCCATGTTCTCTATTCTTTTCAAATATCCAAGCAGCCAAGTCACCACCGCCACTTCAACTGGAAAGGCTCCAGCCTTGGCTAAGACAATCTCATATGAGACCTTGGCTTTTATTTTGAAATTGTTTGTAATTAAATGTCTTTGTAACCTTTCTATTTGCCTCCATTTCAATGTTGATGCATTGCTACCCCAAACTTCACACCCATATAGACCACCAAAATAATGTCTTTTTTGTTTTTCAATCTCATAGCTTTTCTAATTTACATATGTTTTGAAGTATGTATACAGCTTTCCATTCCCCTTGTATCTTTTTTGTTCTATAAGTCTCCCAACTAAGGCTGTTGCAAAAATCAAGACCTAAATGGTTGTCTTCGTTTACCACTTGCAAAGGGCTTCCTTCAAACTAAAAATTTGTTTGCTTCTTTTTTCTTCTCAAGGTAAAAATCATGACCTTGATTTTGTCGATGTTCACTTGCATTCCCACCTCCTATCATAATAGTTCTAGAGCTCTTCTCAAGGTAAAAATCATGACCTTGATTTTGTCGATGCTCACTTGTATTCCCACCTCCTATCATAATAGTTCTAGGGCTCTCTGGTGTTCTTGCAAACAAAGTGTCATTTTTGCCCTTAAGATGAGGTCATCCACATAGAACATTAACTTCACCACAAATGTGGCTACATGAACATCCCCACCATCTGACGTGTCTATCCACTCCTCAAACTTATCTACATATAGACAACACAAAGTGAGGAAAAATGGGCACCCTTGTTTGACTCTGAAGTCACTCCCAAAACACTCTGATAAACCATCCTTTGTTCTAATTTTGGCTTGAACCTGATCATGTAGCATATGGACTACTACCCTATATTTTTCTAGTATTTCCAATTCTTCCATTCTGCCCTAGTGCTTACTTCTAGGCACCATGTAAAATGCCTTTTTCAAATCAGCAAAACAGCGAACAACCTCTTCCCCCTTGTTTTTACCAAATGTCTCAAAGTGATGTAGTGGTCAATTGTAGAGTGCCTTAGCTTGAAAGTTGTTCACCCTTTCGCCCTCTTACCTTCCTTTTCTGCCCAAAGGCTAATTTTACACTCCATCATACTTGCAAATAGTTTTCCAAATAGTAGATTAAGCATTATAGCACAATAGTTTGTAGGGTTGTTGGCATCCCTAATTTGAGGAGACGAATGACAACATTGGTGGTCAAATTTGTTGGGAAACTATCTCGAATGACCCCATTAAATATTCTTTTGATGTTCAATGCAAGAGCTTCCAAGCCCCATTTCAAGAATTCAACCTATAACCCATCTATGTTCCAAGCTTTGTCCACCACGAACTTTTTGATTCCTTCTTTTCTATCAATTGTGGAGAAGAGTTTAGCCCTAGTAAATCTTTATTTGGGTTTTTTCATATAGCATTTTTGCATAATTGAGCCACTGGACGTCTATGATACTGTTCTCAGCACTTGTTTAGTCTGCTGCAATTCTGTCCAAAAACCTTCGGATTATGCTTCCTTAAAGAAAATAACTCCTTCCTCCTTATTTTCATTATTCTTCTTTTTCAGTTCCCTCTATTTTTTTCCTACAATCTTTTACTCGCTTTTTTCCTTAGATTTTGAACATTATTTTTGCTGCCTTGCAATCTTCATCATACCACAGATTTGCTGGAAAGATGTCTGATACCTATTCTGGCCCTAGTTCGTTTGCATGTAATGAGAGATTTGTGGATTATTACCATCAGTTATCACTGCCAGTATCTTTTATTTCCTGTTGCTGTTAGTCAAGCAAAATCTAATAATGTGAAAATGCAAAATCTAATAAAAGGAAATGAAATGCTGCAGCTGATTAACGAGTACGCAATAAGGCTTTTAAAGTTTACGATCTCTAGCACAGACTACCACCAGTTAGGAGGCAAAAGCACATCATCGGGTTGATCAATTGACCAATGCGTCGGTACTTCAAAAGAATGATTTTCAATCTACATCACAGCTTTCCAAACCCATCATTCCCCCTCTGGATTCTCAGAAATGCTACAATGGAAACTCCTGAAATACAACACACAGCACCGTAATTGCTTGGGACAGAGCAGTTCAAGAAGGGGGGAATGTTACAATTTAGAGATAGTCAACTTCAATATTAGTTTTATTCATGTTGTATGCCTCCATTGCGAACTCTATGTGACCATTGTAATCGTTGCTAATATCCACACATTATATTTATTTTTATATCCCAATAAACAATATAGATTAAAATCCCCTTCCAACACTCATCCAAGATCCCATACAAACTATATTCCTAAATTTTCAAACCAGTACAATTAAACATTTTCAGTTTTCTAATTGAAATATAAACAAATTCACAAACTATCACCTTATGAACAAGCTTCGACAGTCCTCAAAAAAACAAAAATGAACGAGCATAGACAGCATGGAAGGGATCTACGACATACCCATCTGGAAAGACATCGCCCTTGATAGGAAAAACAGTAGAAGAATTCACAGAATCGACAGATGAAACTTTAACACCCTTATTCCTGACCACATCCCTCTCCACAAACATACCCAACTTAAATTGAGGATTATCTCCCACGGGACCATGATAGTCAACTCCATACTTAGGATACAGCTCATACACCCCGGTCTTCTTATCATCCTCTTCTTTGTTGGATTCATCAAAATTAGAAGACCACTGCCAAATTGCCAGGGCTAATGCCCCAGCCAACAGAATAGCAGGCACCTTCCTGAGATTAAGGCCCCTCCTGCTTAACAAATACCTTCTGGAATTTGAACTGGGTATCTGCTGCTGATGAGGAATTTGCTGCTGACGCCGCAATACAGAACCCCATCTGACAATAAAAGCTGACCAAATTGTTTTTCCTTCAGATGGATTGTCTGGAGGGGGCAAGGAAATTATGACCACCCCTTTCAATTCAGGCTGCTGCAATGACGAAGCCATATGGGCAAATGTTTATACACAGAATATGTATAAACCCCACTTTAGCTGACCCCCATCAGAGGATGAATATACGCAGGACTTCAGTAGTACCCAAACTTCTTATGTAAGACTTCTGACTATTTCCCGCCTGGATGAGAGAGTAGCAAATTTCTACGAAATGTAGCCTTGTGGGACCCACTATGTCACACTCTGCTTCCCGAATTCACACAGGTGTTTTAAGCATGACGGGCGTGTAGCCATATTTGAACGTTTTAACTGTAAAAATACAATCACAAATTTCTTAACTCTATCAATTGAATTATGAAATCCAACTCCTGACATGGAAATTGAACCAAAAATGGTATGTTTGCAGGCATATTATTAAGACATTTTTGTTATTATTAGTTCTTAACAGATATATCGGGATTAATAGAAATATTATTAATTGTAATAAGGTATGGAGTGTGATGGTGTGAATATATTGAAAAAAAAATATAGCTTAAATTTCACAGCTATTTATATGCCATAATATTGATATTTAATAAATAAATTGAAATAAAAACATATAATTAAAATCCTTTTTTTAGGAAAAAAAATATATATATTTTTTAATATAAATTTAAAAATAAAAACAAAAAAAACATTTAAGTTGTCATCATCAAATGATAGTAATTGCTATATCTATCTTTAGAAAAATCTATATAAAATTAAAAAATATCAATTATTTTTATCAAAAAAAATATATTTTTATATTTCATATGAATGCCATTTTTAATATTTATTTTTAAAAAAATTAAAAATTTAATTATATTTTATTTAACACGAGAGATTTATGTAAAAAAGAGTCATTTTTATTTACTTAGGAATTATTTTATAGTTAGTATATTATTTAAAGTTCGTTTTATTTAATTTTATTCACTTGATAGCTATTTTATGATTTTAATTTTTAATTTTTATTATTTTTGTATGTGGGCTCTATAATTTTTTTAAAATAGTTTTTGTTAACACACTCACATCTTACCTAGTCATGTAAAACCCCACAAATAACCCTAAAAGATAAGAGCAAAATATACAAAAAATGCATGGAAATACTTTTTTGAAGTAATAAAGTGTTATCATGCATTGCATATACAAGTAAAGTGCTCAAGCTCAAGATAAGGTCAACTATATTTTAACCAACTATGTGCATGTGGAAGTCTAAACTCTTGAAACTCCATCTGAGATAGCTCAAGTCGCCTCTAAGGGTTCCCTGGCATCGCCACCTTAGCAACGCATCCAAGACTGGATCAACAACACATGACTCAATAGGAGATGACTAAATCAACCTCCAACACTAAACCATGCACATTTATGTTCATTTTAAAAACACCAATTGAAATATTCCTATGACAACATCATGATACATCAAGAATAGAGAAACATAAGAGATCATACATCATACCTAATTCCAACACCGGTGCATGTAAAGCAATACCAATACATATCCAATGATAATTATTACATCCATCTCCATTTGGAGTGTTTCAATACATACAAGACCAATGATACAACACATGTCTCCATATACAAATGATTACATCATACGAGAAAGAGAAGAGAATGAGAAGAATCCAGTGTTGAGGATGGAGGTAAAATCCATTGAGCGAGTTATGAACCAAATCCTCTAATCCTCAACGATGGTTGGCAACGCCACCCGACCATGTGGTACCCTTAGGTCCACCACACATGCTCATGGAGATAGTCACACAGCCCAAACAGACATACAAGGGAGAGCAATGGGTATACACAAGAGACAAACATGGAGCAAGTACTCGACATGAACATAACACCCAACAAGAGTCATAATGCCACAAAAATATGGAAATTCCAACAATGCATTAGGGTAAAAGTACCGATCGGTGTCACACTTTGGGCCAACCAAATAGTTCCAACCGGAAGGGTTCTGGCTGGACCTATGTGGCAATGATGTGGTAGCTGCGTGGCATCAGGGTTTCGGTCAGAATCAGAACACTGGCAATATATAAGGTCCAAAATAGGGTTTACCCCTTATTTTCCACTGAGCAGAGAAGAGATGAGCAAGCTAGGAGGAGAAAGGGGCTAACGGGGCTAATGTTTTTTTTAATAGTTGACTTAAAGATTTTGTTTTTGATAGATAATGGGCCTTTGGCCGAATAATTGTAGTAATTGAATGAAATTACATAAAGTTTACAACCTGATTCAGCTTGGGCACCGGTAGGAAAGAATCGAGCAAAGAAAATATCTGGTCTTGCCCAAGGAATAAATTTCCTGGAAATAATCAAATTAAATACAATAAGTGGTCGATTGTCGTTCCAGAACAATACATTTGATATTTCCTATCAAATACATCATACTAATTCCAGTGATGATGGTTGCAGAATTTAATTGCAATAGTGCCATATTCTGATAATGATGGGATGGGGCAGTTCTGATAAAACATGTCAAATACCTCCACCTGAATCCTGCAAAACCAAATTGCCAAAACAAACTATGCATACCTCCTACATACTGTTAGACTAGTCTCAATCAAAAAGTATATGCAACTATAACCAGACATATTGAATTCCTCTATTTTATCTAAATAGAAACATTTTCCATAGCTTTCCAATGTGAAAACGCACCAAAAGATTGCCCATAAAAGATCATATTACTCTCGAGCCAACCTGGCCAATTCTTAACAACATATACAAGAGCAAATCGAAGTATAAAAAGTCCCAAAGAAAGATTTAGCTAGTAAGATCTGTTGAATCTAAGTAAACATAGTATATCCCTGTCTAAGGCCATGACAGTCGTAGACTAATTTAAGAAGCCTAGCCAAAGTAAAACTGACAAAGAAAGCAAAAAAACAAACCTGCAACAAACTACAGAGGAGAAAAGGATATATATGTGTGTGTGTGTTTGTGTGAATATAAAAATATAAATATATCTCTACACATAAACAAAGATGAAGAGCAAACAAACAAATAGGGGAACAAGAGCCAGAGCAAGTGTCAAACGGATGTATGAACATGTTTATATATATATTCACAAATTCGTCTACTTATGGAGTGAGTAAAAGGGCCATGGTATGGGTGGGCCAAGTCCAATAGGCCAGACCGTCTGTATATATATATATATATATATATATATATATATATATATATATATATATATATACATCCAATTCAAAGAAGGCTTGCAATTAAACTCGAGACGAAAGGAACAAAAATACTTAAGAATTTAAACAAACTAACCATAATCTGCTAAGCGTCAATAAGCATTATCATAAACAACCCATATGTCTACATTGCATTCAACAGAACTTAAAGCAAAAGATGGCATTAGGTATCAAAGTTATCCCAGTGGATCCAAAAGAGACAATATAGTTTAGAGTATGTAGAAGGATAAACAATAAGCTACCCTAAAGATAGAAAGCAAGCCCTAGGATTCAGAAGAAGCTAGATTCCTTTTCATTCGAGTCTTGCTTACCGACGGTCCTGGATTACTAGAGGATTCTCCTGGGCTAGGTGCAGAAGCAAAGGGGAGCTCTACGTCGTCAGGCACTACTATAATGCCTTCTGCCTCCAGATAGTTAGCTAGCCATCTTTTACATGTCGGTCTTTTAACATGCAAAAGCCACATAAGAAAGTAGAAATTTTGCTGCCTTATTAAAATATAAGCAACGAAGTCAACCTCATCTTCGATTTCCAAGATTGGAAATATTGGCACTAGTTTGTTCTTCCACACGAACCTGTCGTAGTGCTTTGGTTTAGGGATGGTTAAATCATCAGTCACATTAATGACAACCCTATCCAATTCACCCAACAAGTCCTTCTTGAAAACACTTATGCATAATTTCTTAACCACCTCCCTATCCTTCTCAAAGTGCATGGCCACCGCAGGAAACATCGCAGCTATGTCAGAATTGGCCCTAGTTCGGTCTTCGTTCTTAATATACTCTTCTCCTAATGTTTTCTTTACCACCCGAATAACCAGGTCATGAGGAAAGGCGAGAATGCCTCTCAATCTGTCCTCTTTGATTTCTCCTATGAATGTCATTTGTCTCTTAAGCCCTACTAGTCTCACCGGTGTGTCCATGTTATTTCTCAGCTCGCACACAGAACAATAGACGACACAATTTACACTGAAAGATTTGACTACTTCTTAAAGAAGATGATGAGAAGCCAATACCTTAGTTATTGTGCAAATAAAACCGCCATAAATGATAGTACCGCTAACTTGAAAAACCTACTAAATCACTCAGGAGTGTCAGTGAAGTAAGAATGAAGGGCTATGATGCTTGGATATTGTCGAGAAACAATCTCCAAGATCAAGGTAATTAATACTGATGCTCTGCAAAAAGGATTAGAAAATCTGTTTGATGGCAACACACACAAGAGCACAAGAAACAAACGTTAGTGTTAGCAACAAAAGATTATCCTAAACAGGCATATCAAGAGAGATATTAAGCATGAAATAGAAAGCATATAAACATAAAATGAAATAGCTAATCAAGATGCTCATAGTTGCTCCTCCCTTGTTCCTCTCCTCTCCAAGTCCCAAATGAGTGTAGCTCTCAGCAGCTTTTTGCACTATGGATGCTTATGGAGGATTGAGATTTAATACTAAGCTTCAAATATGAAATGAAAAGCTAAATACTATGCTAGAGTAGATAGTGATGCTATGAAAAAGCTCTATGCTAATGCCAGTATAACAACAATACTCTAAAATGCTTCTCCTTTTGCTTGAGGAGAAGGGTTCTATTTATAGAAGAAATAGGGAAATGAAGGGTTAAGATTGAGCAATCTTAACAAGGGTTAGGATTGAAAGTTGGGGATCCATGTGCACAATTGGCACCAATAAAATGGTGACAAGTGTCAACATAGGATTGGGTTGAGAGAAGAGGTTGGAGGCATTAAAGGCCTGAGAAGACCTCATGGTTATCTAGAAGGTAAGGGTCAAGTCTAAATTAGGATTACCCACTGGATTAGGAGTTAATGCAAGGATAAACCTTTGTGCAAATGATTAAGAGATAATCATGGTCAAAGCATTAATGGCCTGATGAGACCTTTGGGTTGGGTAGAGGTTGAGTCAAAACAAATGTTTTAACCATGTGGGAGGGTTTGAGGTAACCATTAATGGTTATTGGAGACTTTGGGGATTAAGTGGTTGAAGGTTGAAAGCCTTCAATGGTTATCAAAGACTTTGAGCCATTTAGTGGTTGAAGGTTGGAAGCTTTCAAAGGTTATCCAAGACTTTGAGGGTTAATTTGTTGAACACACAAAGCATTAATTGTTTTTCAAAGACTTTGGAGTCTTTGAGAAGTGACTCCAATTTTCTTAGGAATGTGACAATATTTAGGGGATGGATTAGGCTAATTAGGAAGGGTTTAGAAGAATCTAGAAGGGGTTTAGGCATACAAGTGGATTTTGTAGGAAAATGCAAGTGGGAGAAATTTTGGTATTTTCAATTAAAATAAAATCATTTATTTCAATTAAATGGTGTAATTTGCATTTGGATAAATATTTAAATAAATATTAATTTATTTAAATGAGAAAAAGAAGATAAAGCATTAAAATGCTTGAAGACTTTGAGGGAAACCGTTAAAGGCTTGAAGACTTTAAAGAAAGCCATTAAAGTCTTAAGAAGACTATAGAAGGAAGCCATCAAGTTTGAAGACTTTAAAGCCATCAAGTTTGACTACTTTAAGGGAAACCATTAAAGGTTTCAAGTGGGTGAGGATAAATAGGATTTTAAATAAATAATTTATTTAAAATAGTTGTGCAACTTGTTTTTGTAGGAAAATACAAGTGGGTGGAGGATAAAGGTGATTTAAATAAATTATTTATTTAAAATAATTGTGCAACTTGCATTTGTAGGAAAATGCAAGTGGGTGGAGGATAAAGGTGATTTAAATAAATTATTTATTTAAAATAATTGTGCAACTTGCATTTGTAGGAAAATGCAAGTGGGTGGAGGATAAAGGTGATTTAAATAAATGATTTATTTATTTAAATGTGAGAGGTGGGATTTTGGGGGTTTTAAATAAATATTAATTTATTTAAATGTGAGAGGTGGGATTTTGGGGGATTTAAATAAATATTAATTTATTTAAATGTGAGAGGTGGGATTTTGGGGGATTTAAATAAATATTAATTTATTTAAATGTGAGAGAAGATTTAATTAAACAAATATGATTTATTTATTTAATTAATGGTATGAATTTGGTTAAGTGAATTAAATCAAATAAATTGAATAATTTATTTAATTAATAGGAGAAGAGCGTTAAGATGAATTAATTAAATATTAATTTAATTAATTATTAATTGATGGTTAAATAATCAAATAAATACTAAGTATTCATTTAATCAAGTGGACAGATTTATGTGACTACAAATACCAACGACGATACTTGAAATTCCAACGTACTCATATTACTCTAAAAACAGCTAGCATGCATGACATGAAGAAAGTCTAATAAATGACCCCTATAAATGTCGTCGTAGCACGAAAGGAACAATAAATAATAAAACATATATATGTGTGTGTGTGTGTGTATTTAAAAATAGCTAAATGAAATATGTGTGTGTGTGTGTGTGTGCATACATATTGTAGACACTTAAAAATAATTATTTTAATTATTTTTAATTCTTCGCATAATTAATTATGTTAATTCAAATTCCTCTCAATATTAATTAAATATAATTAATATTGTCACTATAGCATATGATTGATTTATTAATAAATCAATCCCTTTCTTTATTCTTCTAAAAAAAATCAAATCCTCACAAATCTTCCTCTTAGCTAATTAATTTCAATTAATTAGTTAACCTACGTGATTCCTACAAATCATCTTCTTAATTCATTCTTCTAGAAACTCCCTAAACTCACTTAACATTATTCTTCTAATTTTTTTAATTCCCTCCACTCATTCTCTCTCCTAGTCAAATTCTCCTACAAATATTAATCCCACCTAACATTTCCTCTAATCCCCCTCCTAATGAGTCGTTAATGGTTAATCAGCATGATTAGCCACAAAGTCAACTCTTTGTCTTTTTCATCCAGCCACTAGCTTTATATGCTCTTTTCCTAGGTAAATGTAAGATTTTCGAAATCATACATTCCTCTAGGCATCCCCTCTCCCAAGGAATTTTTAATTCCTTTTTATTCCTCCAATCCCCATGATATCCTTTTTTGGAGAATTTTTAATTCCTCCAATGCATCTTGTGGAGTGGAGATATGAAATGCATTTAAGGCATATTTCTTAGTCTCCACACCCTCTCTTGGACCTTGTGTGAGCTCACAAATAAATCTTAGCCCTTCATCTCGAATTCATCCTAGCCATCTGTTTTCCTCTCCTCTTCCTATAAAATAGGGCTCCATCCCTTCATTCAAAACATCTTGAAATCCAGTAAGTTTATGCTGCCCTTTTGAGCCCAGGAAATCATCTTGACAACTTGATCATCTCATTCTTATCATTTTTTCAAATCCATTCCATTTGTGCACAACATTGGAGAGCCATCCACATTCAGCAATCAAAGGAGCACATCAAGTTGAGCATTATCAAGGGGCGCCTTCACTTCATCAAGCTCAATCCGAAGGAGAAGGTAAAATAGCAAGGTGAAATGGTCTTTTAATGATATTTTAGCATTCTGCATGTTTATTTCATTATGTTTTGATCATTTGACCTTCAAATCTATTTTCCCCTCTTCATTTTGGCACGCCTGGTGGGACCCACGTCCCTAAGAACTAATGTTTTTTTTTTAGGTTTTTGTGAGTTGTGAGACGCAGGTTCCAGAATAGCGCAACTGCAGAAAAAAAAAATTCTTTTTTTTGCAGGTTCCAAAATAGCAGCTCTGTATTTCTGCGCAACAGCTTCTTGTCTGTTTCTGTTTCGTTTTTGTTTCTGTTCTTTTTTTGTTTCTGTTTCAGTTTCAGCACGATAGCTCTGCGATTAGCGCGAGCGTTTTTGTGGGAATTTGAATTCCTGTTATCCAATCTGTTATTTGCTCTGTTATCTGCTCTGTTTAATTATAATATGTGTGAAAGTAGGAGAGTATGATCTTGTCTATATAGACAATCAGAAATTTAGACCTTTCACTTTTCTATTCTATTTAGCGCGACTGTATGCTCTGACCGCAGGAAAGTGTGAAAATAGGAGAGTATGCTCTTGTCTATCTAGACAATCAGAAATCCGGACCTTTGACACTTTTCTATCTGTTTAGTGCTACTGTCTGCTCTGTTAATATGTTTGAAATTTTTAGACTCTAATTGTAGTCTGCATTTTTTTTTTTTTCTGTTATCTGCTTTGTTTAAATATAATCTGTTTGACCGCAAGAAAGTGTGAAAATAGGAGAGTATGCTCTTGTCTATCTAGAAAATCAGAAATCCGGACCTTTGCCACTTTTCTATCTGTTTAGTGCTATTGTCTGCTCTGTTAATCTGTCTGAAAGTTTTAGGCGCTAACTGTAGTCTGTATTTCTTTTTTTTCATTTCCTGTTATATGCTCTGTTTAAAGATAATCTGTCTGACCGCAAGAAAGTGTGAAAGTAGGAGATTATGCTCTTGTCTATCTAGATAATCAGAAATTCAGACCTTTGACATTTTTTTTTTTATTTTGTTAAATTTAAGGTTTCTGCTCTGTTAAATCTAGGGTTTCTGTTTGCTCTGTTAAATCTAAGGTTAAAAAAAAAAAAAATGTTTTTTGCCATATCTTCTTTATCTTGACTCCATTTTCCTCCAAATTTCACCAGATTCTTCACATTGCCATTTTCTACATTTCCTTCCTTTACCCATTTACCCATCAAAGCTTTCTTCAAATCCACATTTATCATTAGTAAAAAAAAATTTATTCATGTTTTTCTATTCATTCCCAAAAAATCAAAAAAATTAATATTTTTGTCATTTTGTTGTTTTTTGCAGGACGCTTGTTAAAGACTCTATTTTTCCAAACTACTAATCAAGTTGTTTTGCAGGACGCTTTTTTAAGAGTCCATTTTTCAAACTACTAATCAAGTGGTTTTGCAGGTTGCCTAGCTGATTCAACCAAATATTGTGCATTTATTTAAATTAGGCACCTAAATATTAATTAAAATGGAATGAACCATTGTCTTATGTGTCTTTAAGAAAAGCGTAAAGGTAGGAAAGTATGCTCTCGTCTTACTAGATGATCAGAAATCCAGACCCTCCAACCTTTTCTTGTTTGATTGTGTGTTTACCTCTAGCGGGTCTGCCCTCCCAACTTGCTCTTTGAGAAGGTAAGAGGGGAACGACCCAAGTGAGTACACCCGGACCTGGGGTTCCCAACTCACTATAATAAATAGGCCATTGACTACGAAAGGGTTAATGGTTGGGGCTATATGAGAGTTCACTCTCACATGGGGTGCTTAGTAGGATCCTAGAGATCTCAATCACGCTTGCATGACTACTAAGTTCTTGGTGCTTCGTTGGGCTATAGGCCTCAATTGCGCTTGTGCAACTTCGAAGGGTAGCTTTTAACGGGAAGACTTACTAAACACCTTGTTCATAGTGGCCAAAAACCTTCTAGTCGTTGGTGCAGGAGGTCGGACCTCTGAAGCGACCCATATTCTTACAGCCCTTGGTAGAGACACAAAGTTCATCACGAGGAGTTTTCATGGAAATTGATGCTTGGCTGCCCCGAGAAGTGAGTGTCGTGGAGGGGAGCCAGTGGGGTCAAGCATCTAAGTGTCTGCTCTGGGTAAGCGTAGATGGGAAACCAATTGAGATTCAATGACTATTGTCCTTGCCAGCCTTAAGAATGTTGTATATGAGCATGAGTGTCTTTGATATAATATGCATATGATCACTGTGTTTGCTTTGTTTGATATATACTTGCCAAGAGTAGACTAAAAACACATCACTATCCCCAAACACTTTGCAAAAACATTTGTCAAGACACAAACAATTGTCCAAGTCATTACCCACACAAAGTCCAAAATTGCGTCAAAACTCTGTCCATCCCATTTTTCATAAGCCCAAGAGAGAAGCTAAGAGTTTATCCTCTACGTCAACATTCAAGTTTGTCCTTTGAAACACCTATTATCATCCAAATCAAGGTGGTCATATCCCTTCATACAACTTGTCATTCAAATCGATCCTCCATTAAGTGGTATTCATGTCAAAGACAACCTAGTTATCAAGTTTCTTCTAAACCATCACTACCATACCTTCTTCATCAATCATCCTCAAATTTCTTAAATCCTTTCATCACAAATTTCTCAAATCCTTTCATCACAAATTTCTTAAGTCCTTTCATCCTCAAATTTCTTAAATCCTTTCATCACAAATTTCTCAAGTCTTTTCATCCTGAAATTTCTTAAATTTTTTTTTTTTTCATCACAAATTTCTCAAGTCTTTTCATCCTCAAATTTCTTAAGTCCTTTCATCCTCAATTTTTTTAAATCCTTTCATCACAAATTTCTTAAATCCTTTCATCACAAATTTCTTAAGTCCTTTCATCACATTTTTCTTAAGTCTTTTCATCACAAATATCGTGTATGGTCGCAACTCGATCCCAAAAGAAAAAGATGGCTGAACAACAATATGGTATGTCAGACATTGGTGTCCTATATGAAGATCTCACACAAGATCATACACAAAGTGGGCAACCTAGCGATCAAGATCAAAGTCAAAATCTTGACATGGTTAACCAAGATGAACTTTGTCCGGAAGTGCAAACTTTCCTAGCGGATTCTTATAACCAAGAGATGATGAAAAAGTTTATTAAACACAATCCTACTGCACTTCTGAAAATTCTACTTGAACATGGAGCTCAACTTTCGCTTGAATTTAACAGATCCGCTCTCACCCAACAACCACAAGGAGACCTCGCTCCCACACAAAGTGTTGCACCTACTATTCAAACTCAATCAATTGCAGCCCCATCAATCATCCAGGCTTAATCAATGCCACCCGCGGTACCTCCCACCGTGGTTTCCATCCCACCTTCTTCCTCCTTACCATCCATACCACTATCAAATCCGATCTCATCCATTCTCCAACAAACTTCTATACCACCTCCTTCTATTCAACCACAAATTTCTATTCCACAAACTTCCCTTCCTCCCAACAATGTCGCAAATTTTATCCGGGCCATATTCAATCCCGTCACAACAGTTGGCGGACCGCAACCAACTGTCCCTCAAACCCCAGCGACATCGGTCATCACATCCCACGTTCCCACCTCCTCATCATATCAATATATTGGTGGTGGTGCACCTTCTTTGGTTCATCCAATTCTTGGGGCAAATATAATTCATCAATATCAAAGTCCACAACAAGACTTCATCAAGGACATGAAACAAAGGACTAATAAAAGGAAAACTTACTCATTCAAAGAGTTTTGCCCTTGTCCTTATGACCCATCTATATCAGTTGCACCATATCCCCCGGGATTTGAGATCCCTGAATTCACCAAGTATGAAGGCAAAAGAGATCCCCCTGACCATGTCCAAGAATTTCACATCTTATGTCAAGAAGTCTCCTATAGTGACCTTTATCTTCGCAGACTCTTTCCCAAGAGTCTCACGGGAGACGCCTTGGCATGGTTGTCATCTTTACCACGAGGTTCCATTGTCTCTTTTCCAGACTTGGTAGAAAAATTTGTGGCCCACTATGCATACAACATGGGTAGTGATGTATCTATGATGGACTTATGTAATACAAAACAAAGGCCCAGAGAAACCTTCACCAATTTCTTACAAAGATGGCGACATCTTATCAAGAAATTTCAGTGGGACATGCCAGAACAACATCAAATTGAGCTATTCCAAAAGAACTTGGTGCCTGAACTTTCAAGACCTTTAATATCTCAATGTATCAAATCCTTGCAAAAATTGACAGATAAGGGCCTTGCCCTCGAACGTGTCTTGTTGAAGGAAGGAACCTTGAAACATTACCAGAAATCAACACAGTTTTTCCTCTTATTATAACGACAAGCCAAAATTCTGGTCCAAAAACAAAAATGTGGTCAATGATGGTATAACTGATGCAAAGCGGGTCCAAACCGTGGCCGCTCCCCCAAAATCCACCACCAACAATCATCAATTCAACAACCAAAATCAATACCAAAAACCTCACAACAATGTCTCAATCCAGGGACGACCACCCTGATCGAATAACAGGACTCCAAGAGATTTCACTCCTCTGGCTGAGCCTATTGAAGTGGTGTTTCAAAAACTTGTCCAAGCAGGTATAGTGGTTTTTCCAATCACTCGCCCGTTTGACCCCAATCAACCTAAACCAAGATGGTATAATGAAAATGAGTATTGTGAATACCATCGTATCAAGGGACATGATACACAAAAGTGTATGAAACTGAAGATCTACATACAAGATCTCATTGATAGAGGTGAGATTGAGATAGCAAATACAAAACCTAGTAATAACAATGACAAACTCAAAATGTACCAGGAACCCTTCCCGAAGCATGATAAAGGAAAAGGCTCATCATCTAACGCAATGGGTTATGACTATGCTAATCACGTAACCAGTTTTGATTTTTTGGTAGGTCGCATTGAACCTGCAGACAATAATGTCGATGTCATAACCATCCAAGGAGTTAATCCTCCTTCCCAAAGTAGACCAAATCCTGCTCGGATAATCATTCAAGGTGCCACGCCTTCCACCTCCCATTTCCAGAATGACTGCAAAGCAACTACACGCTGAGGAAGAGTCACCATCCAAGGAGTTCCTCCCCCACCCATGTCTGCCACCTGCCGATATGATCTCTTTGATCAACTTGAGAAGACACCTACGCAGATCTCCATTTTGGAACTTCTCAAGACCTCCCTGGTCCATAAAGAAATTTTGGAACAAGCCCTTCTCCAATCACGCGTTCCAGATAACTTCAACGCCACCCAATTCCAAGCCCTCATTGGAAACCTTGTTGCCCAACAACACATTGTATTTAACTCCAAAGATGCTCTTGCAGATGAAGACCATAACAAACCTTTACACATCGAAGCTCTTGTCCACAAGCACAAGGTCAAACGTGTCTTGATAGATGGTGGGTTCGAGCTCAATCTGTGTACATACAAATTAATAAAACAATTGGGACTTTCTGAGGATCTGATAGACACATCAGGAAGGATCACAATAAAGGCATATGATGATGCAGAAAGAATTTCAAAGGGCATGATCACCTTACTTCTTCAAGTGGGCCCCATTACAATTGAAACCCCTTGCCAAGTACTAGATCTTGACCTCCCCTACAACATTCTCCTCGAGAGGCCATGGATTCATTCCTTGCAGCCCGTACCCTCCACCTATCACCAATGCATCAAATTCCCCTATAACGGAAGAGAGATCACTATCAAAGGTGATCCCCAACCTTTTCAATATTGCAAACTATTAGAGGGGAAGCATCTGTATCATTGCCCACTAAATAGATCCTTGCCAACGCCTCCATCTGATACATCAAATGTTGCCTCCACATCATCCCAACCAGATAATCAAATCAAGATCTTGGACACTGGTTGTGGAGAATACAAATTGGAGGACGTCTTATTAATAAGCAACCTCCCTCTCTCTCCTAAGTCATTTGGCAAACCAAAAGAGATAAAAAAGGACCCAAAACCAGTCATACAATGCCAAAACACCACCTTCCAGCAATGGGGCCCACTTGATAATGAGAGCCTCGAAGCAAATATCTCTTCATGGTTGTACCGGGAAGAAGATGAAGATCCAACAAGAATATCCAAAGAAATGTACCCAAAAGCATCTGCCATAGTTAAAAAAATGGGTTACAAAGGACACGGCCTGGGACCAGAGGAGAAAGGACGAAAAACACCCATAAATCCTATCTCCTATAGATACAATAGAGGCTTGGGGTACACCCAGGTGTCTAAGATTACTATCGCTGGTGCCCCTTCTAGTCCTTCTTCGAATATCGAAAGCGCTGACAAAGAGGAATTCCATGAAATGCCTTATGAATATGAGAAAGATATCTTCTTGGACACTTACATCAATACCATCACCCTTGTAACCCCTCCCACTTCACATGAGCTACATCTTGTCCATCCTGAACTCATTGACTGGGGCCAACGAGACAAACCCACTTTAGATATCTGCGCCGATGATAATGCCCTCATTGCTCTCCTAACAGTGCAAAATATGGAAGATTGTAGCAAAATCGAGGGTATTCAACTACACGAAAAGGGATACTTTGGTAGTCAAGTCAATGTCCTTAGCCACAAAAAAGATAATAAAAGAAAAAGATATGATTCCCTAGGTGAAAACCTCCCTGAGGCGCCTTTGGATGAACAAGAAATAAAAACAAAGGGCATATCTGAAAGTGAAAACCTAGAAAAGGCACTTGACGATGAGAGATTTGACCTCCCTACCATTGGTTACCTTCTACAGGACAAATCAAATTTGTTGATAAAGAAACAGATAGCATCAACATGGGCACCGAAGTCATTCCAAAAAATGTGCTCATTGCCAAATCCCTCACAAAAATCGAGAAACAAGACTTCATCAACTCCCTTACAGAGGTAAAAATTATTTTTGCATGGTCCTATTCCGATATGTCAAGGTTGGACCCTGCCTTGGTGGTTCACAATCTCGCCATCCGCTTAGATGCAAAACCTGTAAAACAAAAATTGCGCAAAATGCACCCACATATTGCACTCCTGGTCAAGGCAGAACTCCAAAAGTTGTTAGACGTAGAATTTATCAAACCAATTGATTATGCTGAATAGGTCTCCAACATTGTACCTGTCGGCAAACCTGCTGGGGGCATCCACATCTGCACAGATTTTCGAGATCTAAATAAAGCTTGTCCTAAAGATGATTTCCCGCTCCCCAATATAGACATGATTGTGGACCTTACAGCAGGACATGAAATGTTATCACTAATGGATGGGTTTTCTGGATACAACCAAATTAGGATAGCAGATGAGGATTAGCATAAAACTGCATTCACAACACCATGGGGTACCTTCTGTTACCGGGTCATGCCTTTTGGCCTTAAAATGTTGGAGCTACGTATCAACGGGCAATGACAACAATTTTTCATGACCTCTTGCACAAAATTATGGAGGACTACGTGGATGATCTGCTAGGAAAATCCAAGACAAGACAAGAACACATCCCCATTTTAAAACAGATCTTCGAAAGATTATAAAAATACAAGCTGCGCCTAAATCCCAGAAAGTGTGTGTTTAGCGTCACATCGAGAAAACTACTGGGATTCATTGTTTCCCGCAGAGGCATCGAGGTTGATCCTGCAAAGGTAAAAGCTATTATGGAAATGCCTTCGCTAAAAACTCTCAAACAACTGTGCAGTCTCCAAGGAAAACTCCAGTCTGTCAGGCGTTTCATTTCATAGCTAGCAGACAAGTGCCATCCATTTGCACACCTGTTGCGTAAAGACACAAAACTTAAATGAGATTACCTATGTCAAAAGGCCTTTGAGAAATTAAAAGAATATCTAGCATCACCTCTCGTATTGATGCCTCCTGCTCCTGGAAAACCCCTTATTTTGTATATATGTGCTACTGCAGTGGCATTAGGGGCATTATTGGCGCAAACAGATGATCAAGGGAAGGAACACGCCATTTAATACATCAGTCGGACGTTGGCAGGATATGAACTCAATTACACCCCCATTGAAAGAGCATGTTTGGCATTAGTGTTCAGCACACAGAAACTATGACACTATATGCTAAATAATAAGACAAAATTAATTGCTAAAATTGATCCACTTAAATATCTCTTGTCCAAAGCTGCTCTCACTGGCAAAACCGCCAAATGGGTCATGCTCTTAAGCGAGTTTGACATTGAATATGTGGACAAAAAGGCAATCAAGGGACAAGTCATTGCAGATCAGTTGGCTGAAGCTCCACTTCCAGGCGACCATCCTCTTCTCACAAAATTACTAGATGAGTTCATTATGACTGTTACCACATCCTCCACATGGAAATTGTATTTTGATGGCTCCTACACTCGAAATGGATCGGGGGCAGGAATATTATTTGTCACATCTCAAGGAGATGGCATCCCCAAATCATACAAGATAGCCTTTGCATGTACTAATAACATAGCAGAATACGAGGCCCTCATCATAGGTTTACGCTTGGCTATCCACTGGAAAATAAAGGAATTACAAGTCTATGGCAATTCTCAACTCATCATAAAACAAGTCAATGATAAATACCAGACAAAAGATGATAAACTCCTTCCCTACCATACCATGGTCGAAGATCTTAAGCAACATTTCACGATAATCAAGTTTGACCAAATCCCATGAACAATCAACAGGGCTACAGATGCAATGGCCACCATTGGCTCCCTCCTTCAAATGCCAGCACACAGTCAAAAGTGCGAGTTCTTGGTCGAGCAATTGCTTATACCGGCATACGACTTACCAGAGTCTGAAATGGTGTGTGTTCTAATTGGTCCCGAGTCCCCTTAGTACCAAGAAACCTTCGCTTTCCTCAAAGACAACACCATTCCCCCACACCTCACCAAAACCCAACAACAAACCTTCATCCGCCGATGTGCCCGTTACACCATCCTTGCAGACACCTTGTTCAGAAGGCATTTTGATGGTTCCCTCCTAAGGTGTTTAGATAAACAAGAAGCAGAATGGGCATTATGCAAAGTACACGAGGGTATCTGTGGGGCACACTCAAGTGGACTCACATTGGCTAAAAAAAATTTGAGAACAGGATACTATTGGCCTAAAATGGAAGAAGATGCATACAATTATGTGAAGAAATGCATCCCTTGCCAGCAGCATGACGACAAGATTCGTGCACCCTCACAAGAATTGCAGCCATTCATT
Organism: Cryptomeria japonica; assembly: GCF_030272615.1. NCBI lineage: Eukaryota > Viridiplantae > Streptophyta > Pinopsida > Cupressales > Cupressaceae > Cryptomeria > Cryptomeria japonica. The sequence continues at coordinate 560,441,029 of NC_081414.1, read as the reverse complement.
ACACCATGGCCCTTCTCGTAGTGGGGGCTCGATCTCATTGGGAAAATCCACCCTTCATCTTCCAACGGACATAAATTCATTATCACCGCCACTGAATACTTCACCAAGTGGGTAGAGGCTATCCCTCTTACTTTCACCACCGACAAGCAAATATCTAAATTCATCCTGAACTACTTAATCTGCCGATATGGCATCCCAAAAGTTATCATCACAGATAATGGTAAACAATTTAAGAACCAGGATGTCAAAGAACTCTGCCAAAAATTCAACATCCAACACCGCTTCTCCACTCCATATTACCCCCAAGGCAATGGCCAAGCTGAGGCTTCTAATAAAACCCTAATAAAAATCCTCAAAAAGACAGTCAATGAAGCGGGCCGTGATTGACACCTCCAAATCCATCCTGCATTGTGGGCCTACCGCACTTCCATCCGCACCCCCACAGGCGCCACTCCTTATTCTCTAGTATTTGGTTCCAAGCCATCCTTCCCTTTGAGATCGAGATCCCCTCTCTAAGGGTATCGCTGCAAAACATCCTACCAGAGGAAGAATACAGAATTGCCTGCTTACAAGAGCTAGAATTGTTAGATGAAAGGCGCCTCAAGGCCTTGAATCATCTCCGAGTATATCAAAACCGTTTGCGCATGAGTTATCATAAAAAATTCAGAACCCGAGAATTCCAAGTTGGTGATCTTGTCCTCATGGAAAATCAGAAAAATCTACAAGAAAGAGAAAAGAAAGGCAAGTTCAAGCCTAATTGGCTTGGACCATATGTAATCACAGCGAAATATGGATCAGGAGCTTATCAATTGGCTACTCCTGAAGGCGATCCTTTGGATGATCCAATGAATATCATGCACCTCAAAAGATTTTATGCTTAGTCCTCAGAAAGTCTTAAATTATCAAAAAAAAAAATCAAGAATTTTTTTTTTAAAAAAATGAGAAAAAGATTCTGAAAAAATCATCACTTTGGTGAAAACTTGGCAAATAGGCACCTTATGACACAAAAAAATTAAAAAAAAAAGGAAAAGAAAGAAAAAATAATTTGTCCATTAGTGAAAACCACTTGGTGGCGCTATGGACAAGTACCTTGGTGAAAACCTCTGTGCAGACGCCAAGGTAAATAACCAGATCCACTATCTATCATGTCGATACTACAAATCATCTGCCATCCAGCCCACCCATGCGCAACATTCCTTCTTTTCCGCCTCCAAATAAAACATGTGTATGATGATGAAGTCTTCGCCTGAGTCATGAACAAAGAATGTCCCATTGAAACTGAGATTTTATGCCTCTGTGTGTAAGCTTTAAGAAGTCTTGAGAAACAATCCCAAGTCCATCCTAGTTCTACTCTTGGCAAGAGGTATCATGTGGTCACAAGGAAGAGACTTGTTAGATTTTGTTAGATCTTTTCATATAGGCTTGCATCTTTTTCCGTACGACTGCCACTATTTACGACTACTTGGGTTCTTCCATATCCAGGTACGTTATGATAGGTGCATACTGGGGCATATTTCATAGTATGGCATGTTTTGGATCCTTCTTGTATAAATCGATGACCTGGTACTAGTGTTTATCAACACTTACCTTCTCGTGTACAAGAGGTATCGGTGTGTTTGAGGGTTTCCTTGCACGAACCCACAACTCTATATTAGTGTTTCTTAACACTTACATTGTTGTGTGCAAGAAATTCCCGTTTGTTTACAGAGTCAGTCCACGCCCTGCATTTCTCATGGCATCCTGATTTCTATAATCAATGGTGCAAGTCACTCAGGGCAACATCAAACTAGGTTAGCTCTCCACATTTGTTGTGCACAAAATCTCACCATCATTCCATCAAATCCTAAACTCAATAATCCCATGGAGTTCTCAATTGCCCCCATTTTCCTCTGCGGTCTCGCATCTCGTATTCTTCTTTCCAAATACCTCACGACTGCTTCATATTTGTTCCTCATCTATCTCTTC